>NC_057797.1:244590651-244723946 GCF_018294505.1 Triticum aestivum | reverse complement strand
GGCGGCGGGCTCCGGCGCAGGTGGCGGGCGGCGGTCGCGGCGAGCTCCGGCGCAGGCGGCGGCTAGGGTTAGGGTTTTCGGGTGGGGCGGCGGTAACGGGCTCGGGGCGCCGGCTTATAAAGGCCTGGCCCGAGAAGTCCTGGCCGAGTACGGCCCTAAGTCGGTCGACTTTTTTAAATAATAATTTGATGTGCAGAAAAAGAAAGAAAAGAAATACTAAACGGACTCCAAAAATCCCGAAATAAAATTTTCCCCGACTTCTAAAATCAAGCCGAACTAAGTGAACATTTATTTGGGGCCTAAATGCAATTTCGAAAAACGCGCATTTTTCCTAAATTCAAATAAAACAGCGAAAAACTCCAAAAATAAGACCTTATTTGATCTTAATATTAAATCTCTGGTATTTCTTTATTTTGAGGAAGTCATGTTATCATCTCTGTTTCATTTTTAATAAAAGAAATAATTCGGAGAAAAATAATTAAAATCAAACGATCCACTTTTCATAATTCGAGAGAACCTCAAATATCAAAATAATGAGATCCCCAACTCTCTCCATAGGTCCTTGAGTTGCGTAGGATTTCTAGGATCAACCAAAATGCAAATAAAATATGATATGCAATGATGATCTAATGTATAACATTCCAAATTGAAAATTTGGGATGTTAGGGAGACGGGAGCGAATCCATTGTGGTGTATTGTTATGGTGAATATGTGGACTCGTGTGCGCCATCTCAAAAGAGTTACCAGCAGTCGTAGTACAGGATAGCCGCGGAGTCAAAGCTGGCTTGCTGTTGTTAAACTCCACCACCCCTTTGTTGATACTGATGCATATGTAGATAGTTCTGATGTAAGTCTTGCTGAGTACATTTGTACTCATGTTTGCTTAATTTATGTTTTGCAGAGAGACTTCAGTCTCACTAGTAGTTCCGCATGGACTTCGACGTTTAGCTTGTTACCTCAGCTATGATCTTGTACCCTTGGGAGGGTCTTGTAGATAGTCAAGCTCTAAAGCCTTCTTCTTTTTCAGATGTCTGTACCCAGACATGTTTGTGCTTCCGTTGCTTGTATGCTCTGTATGTTGGGTCATATGACCCATGATTGTAATTCTTACTATGTATGACTCTTCGGAGCCTTCTAAATAAATACTTTGAGTCATAGAGTTTTGTTGTGATGACATGTTGTATTTGCACATATCGAGCATATTGTGTGTATGATTTTGAAATGCTTGGAATGTGTGGGATCCGACAACCTAGTTGTTTATTCTTGGTAGCCTCTCTTATCGGGAAATGTCTCCTAGTGTTTCCATTGTGCCATGGTATCTTGCTACTACTCCGGAAAACTTAGGCTGGCCGACATGTGTCCTTCTTTGTTCCTGTGTCTGTCCCTTCGGGAAAATGTCACATGTTGTTCCTTTAAGTCCTTGTAGCTTGCTATGACTTGGGTTCATACGTTGATGATCGACACGTTCGTTGCTGGGTCATGTATGCCTGTCACATCCTAGTTAGCCATGCATTAGAGTGTTGCATCATGTTTACTCTTTCACCAGAAACTTGAAATGGGGATCTGTGAAACCCTCAGAATCTTTTTGAAAATGACCCAAATAAAAATTTCTCCAAAAGGGTCCAAGAAAATGCTCATGTTGCTCTCTAAAAATATTGGACAGAGATAAAAATCAAACCAATATTTTCAAGAGCTCATAGGTATTTATTTTGGGCATTTGGAATTAATGCATAAATATTTGCATTGGAAATATATTAATTATATATATTAATATATGTCCAAATATTATGCCATTTATAAAGGAGCTCTGGAATAATATATCTAGCTCCTGCAAAAATTGGCATAAGTTAAATAAATGATTTAATATATTATTTAAATCAAAACAAATGTCAGAAATTAGAAAAACAGAAATAAATAACAGGAGGAGCTTACCTGGGCTCCTCCACTGTGCGGCCCAGCCAGCTGGCTGGCCCAGCCAGCAGCCGGCCCAGCCCACCTCCCTCCTCTGTCGTCTTCGTCCCGACAGAGGGAGGGGAGTGTGGCCGGCGCGCGCGCGCGCCACCGCACCACGCCACCTCTCTCCCTGCCTGCCTGCCCTCCCCTCCTCGCCTCGATGCCCCTGGACGACGCCACGTCTCCCCCCCTGCTCTCTCTCACTCTCCCCCGGCTCTTCCCTCCTCTCCCTCGCTCTCTCTCTCACACGGCCGAACACCACCGTCGCCGCCGTTCGCCACAGCAGCCGTCTCCGGCCACCCCTCGCTCCCCCGACTAGCTCAGGAGCTCCGCCTCGACCCCCTCTTCCCTCTCCACCGACCCACAGCTCCCCGGAAGCCCTGCATCGCTGCCACGTCGCCGTTCCCCTCTTCGGGCTCCGACCATCGTCGCCGTTGAATTCGTCGTCTCCAGCGCGTCCCCGAGCCCGCTAACCATCCCTGCAGCTCCGCGGTGAGCCCCCGGATCGTTTCCCCCTTCTCCCCTGGTCTCTTCCGACCTCTAGGCCGTAGCCCCACCTTGGCCGAGAGCTCCACGCCGCCGGCGATGTCGCCGTCGTGGCCATGGTCACCGTAGCACCCAACCGAGCACACTATCGTGCTCCACACCTCACTAGGAGCACGCAGCACGCACTAACGCCTCCCCAAACCCCCTGCAACACCGATCCCGACCGCACCCGAACTCCGGCGGCCGCAGCCGAGCTCGCCGCCGTCGACTCCGGCCACCCCAGGCCCAGCCACGGCCACCGTTCGACGCGCGGGAGCAAGGGTTTTCCAACGAGCCCAAGCACGGCCTCGTCCGTGCCCTGTAGCGCGATCCCGCGTCGCGCCGCCGTCTCGGGCCTCGCCGGCGTCACGTCGCCGGTGGGTTTGACCCACTTTGACCACGGCAGGAACCCCCCCTGAGTCCCTGACAGGTGGGCCCAGCCCTGTAGCTAATTAGGATTAGTGCTAACCACTAATGGTTAACCCCCTCACACTGACAGTGGGCCCCCAGCGCCACTAACCCCTAATTAGGATTAAACTAACCCTGTTTAACCCCCCTGTCACTGACGTGTGGACCCCACACGTCAGGTTTGACCCCAGACAGCCACAGTTGACCACTGACGTCATGCTGACGTCATGCTGGCGCAATAATTATAATTTCTGGATTTAAATTTAATCAGGAAATTCCAGAATATTATTTAAACTTCAAAAATTCATAACTTTTATTCTGTAACTCCAAATTGGACAAATTATATATGAAAAATGATCAGAAAAATCCAATCTATCCATCTGTACTATTTTCATGCATGATCAAACAAGTTAATTTGATGTTTTAAGCAGAACAAGGAAAAGCACTTAAAGAGGCCATGTTTGAGTTTGAAATTTGAATCTTTGATTCAAATTTATTCAAACCCTTCTGGTTTTAGTTGCATTAGCCCAACACACTCATATTGCCATGTTTCATGCATGCATCATATTGTCGCATATTGTTTGGTGATGTTTGTGCATCGCTGTCCTTGCGACAGGTTCTGCCCCCGAGGAGTACCGTGATTACCCTAACGAAGAACCGTATCAGTGCATCGAACCATCAGGCAAGCAACCAACCATTTGATCATATCGATACAATCCCATGTTCTCGCTCCTGCTCTCTTTTACTGCATTAAGACAACGCGTTTCAAACTGCTGTGTGCTACGGTAGCTGAACCCATTTCCTCTGCATGACCTGTCATTGCCACAGTAACTAGATGAAACCCACTAGCATGTGTAGGAGTTGATTGAGCCATATGTATGTGTTGTTCCTACCCTGCTATGCCTGCTATGCTTAGAGTCGTGTCAGGTCTGGTTCATCTGGGTGATGGCTAGAGTGAAATGATTATGTCGGTAATGAGAGTGGTGTGGTGAACACGATTTGGTAAAGGTATCGATGAGAGGCCATGTAGGAGTACATGGTGGGTTCTTTCATTGAAGCCGACCTTAAGCACTGAGATATGTATGTGTGATTTAAGATACAGCTACTACCATGCATTGGGCCCTGAAATATGACCCCGCTCGACTTCTTATTCACCCTAGCTCTCTGTCCAGGAGTTGCAAGTAGTTTCTGGTGTTTGTAGCCTACTGGAGGCCGTGGACAGCGCTGACCGTAGGGGTGGGCTGTGATGCGGTAGGTACGTGGCCGGGTGTACCGAATACCCGTTAGGTATCTCGGGAACCCTGTTCACATCGTTCGGGGCCGTATGGGAAACCTCGGCCGGACTCCCTACGGATGGAACCTGAATAGGCGATAAACCTGGACTAGATGCTTAAGTGTTTAGGTAGGTCGTGGTCTACACCCACGTCGGCTTTCGCTTGAAGTCTGCCGAGCACATGTCGTGTGCAGACGCTAAGTGGTGGAAACATGTATGAAGAAGTACACCCCTGCAGGGTTAACATGATCTATTCGAATAGCCGTGTCCGCGGTAAAGGACTACTTGGTTGCCTATACAGTTCATAGACAAGTAAATGGAAACTACTAAAAGCCTCAAGATAAGTGTGAGTGCCGAGGATGGCTCTTCCGTAGGAAGACGGAGGTGGATCCTCGGTAGTGTATTGAAGTGGTGAGTAGTGGACTCGTGTGCGCAAAACCATTTCAAGTTGGAGTATCGTAGGATAGCCTAGCCAAGAGTCAAAGCTGGCTTGCTGCAATAACTCCACCAACCCTTCTTGATACTATGCATGTATGTAGGATCTGATGTAAGTCTTGCTGAGTACCTTTGTACTCATGTTGCTATAATCTACATGTTTTACAGAAGACGCTGCAACCCCTTCTGATGGGTTCTATGTAGACGTTGACATCAACGAGTAGGCTAAAGACCCAGGTGGTGACCCTGAGCTTGTGATGGACCACGTAGTATAGCTAGGCTTTCCAAGCCTCTTTTATTTTACTAGTGTCTGTACTCAGACAATGTACTTCCGCTGCTGGTTTGTATGACTGTATGACTTGTATGTTGGGTCGTGAGACCCGTACCTTTGTGTATGTTATGTATGGCTCCCTGAGCCTTAAATAAAGTACTTATGTCGTAGAGTCATGTTGTGATGCTTCGTTGTATTTGCACATATCAAGCATATTGTGTGTATGATTGAAATGCTTGGTATGTGTGGGATCTGACTATCTAGTTGTTTATCTTTAGTAGCCTCTCTTACCGGGAAATGTCTCCTAGTGTTACCGCTGAGCCATGGTAGCTTGCTACTGCTCTGGAACACTTAGGCTGGCCGGCATGTGTCCTTCTTCGTTCCTGTGTCTGTCCCTTCGGGGAAATGTCACGCTTTGAGTACCGGAGTCCTGTTAGCCCGCTACAGCCCGGTTTACCGGAGTCCTGCTAGCCCAGTGCTACAGCCCGGACCCATTTGCTGATGACCGACACGTTCGGAGCTGGGTCATGGATGCCTGTCCCTGTAAGTCTGTGCCACTTTGGGTTTACGACTAGTCATGTCAGCCCGGGCTCTTTATCATATGGATGCTAGCGACACTATCATATACGTGAGCCAAAAGGCGCAAACGGTCCCAGGCAAAGGTAAGGCGACACCTGTGGGAATACCGTGCGTGAGGCCGCAAAGTGATATGAGGTGTTACCGGCTAGATCGATGTGACATCGAGTCGGGGTCCTGACAGCGTTGGCATCAGAGCCGGACTGCCTATAGGTTCTCCAAGCCAAACTGGTCGATGTTGAGTCTAGAAATTCTTTAGTTATATGTAGGGGAATTGTTTGTGGGTTGGAACGTAAGGCTCTTTTTACTCCTTTATCTTATGACTTTCTGATCTGAGTCAGTCCATTCTTCCACCGGGGGTTAAAGAATTAGGATCTGTTCTCTCTATCAGGATCACGAGTTACTAATCAGTAGTACCTTATAAGTTGATGGATTCAAGCCTAGTTCAGTTCTACTACCACCTTATGTTGTTAGAATGGTTTCAGAACTTTGATATGATGATGTTGAGTGTGTACGAAATCCTTTGTCAAATGTCTCAAAATCCTTTTTGAGCATTTTACAGCTGTTATGCTCCCAAAATTTTGCTAGAAGTTCTAATGTCTTTGCATTATGATTGTGCTTTCAGATGGCCACTCGCGACCTCAATCAAGTGGTTCGCCTGACTCGATGCCTAGATGTACCCGGCCATACTGCCAAGTTGGTCAGGGTAATGACTGAGGCTGGATACCGCTGGTATCCCGAGTACACGGTCGAAGAGCAATTTCGGGACTTTAATCAAAGCCAGTATCTCTGCACTGTCAGGATATTTCCATCTTATCCTGGATCCACCGAGCCTCTTCACTGCTCGTATGGACTCGGGGTTACTATTGAGATGGCTGTGCAGGACGCCGCCTACTCTATGATGACCATTATGCGAGTCAGATCTGGGTTATTTCGGGACTCTGATTTCCGGTATATGCCAGGATCACTTCCGGGAGCACAAGGGTATCTCCAGGCTATTTATGCTGACCCCACTCAGGAGGATTCACGGACTCGCACCACTGCTGAGATGCTCGAGGATAAGGACCGTGAAAATCGGGCCTTGAGGTTAGAGCTCTTCAATACCCGTGCTGACCACTGGGCCACTTTGACTCGGTTCGCACCGGCGGTGCAAGCTGGTTTTTCAGATATGCGCGATCTCTATCCTGTGAGATCTGCTCTGCCAGACGTGATGGGTTGGCGTGATGTAGGAGGCATCACCCCACCTCGCGGTCCCCGCAGGCCACCGTTTGTTGGTCCAAGGCCTCATCCTAGCCCCTATGGTCCACAAGCTCCGCGAGACCGTCTGTTTCCGGATGATCATGTTGAACTTCCAGGCTATGAAGGTGACTTCTACGAGGACTACTACGGATCGGTCTGAGTTAGTGGTAGTATCACTAGTTCGCACTAGCTGTGTCTTCTATCGTCCCGCGTGACTCGTGGGATATGACCTAGTTTGTACTCTTCCGGAGGTGTAGAAAAATAATGTATAGGAGCTTGGAATGCCTCCGATGAGATGTAATCCTCTTTTCACCGTAATAGTACTTTGTTTGGTCTTGTACTAAACCCTATATGGTGTGTATGACGATGGAATAAAGAAGCAGTTTATGTATCTACCATGTCATACGGATGATCATCTTGCATTCCGAGTTATTCCTTACATTATGTACCCTATGTCGGAATTTTATCATCCTGACTAAATCTTTGTCTTGTTTACCTAGGATGGTCAACACGCGCACTAACCCTGCTCCTCAAGAGCAGGCCGAAGGCAGTGAAGTCAGGGATGCAAATCTGCCTCATCCTCCTTCACTAGCCGAGGTTATGATGGAAGCTGAGAGAAACAAGCGGGAGACCAACCGTTTGTTGGAGCGTATTGAACAGAACACAGCACACCATCAGAGGACTAACGTGGTGTCACTCAGTGATTTTATCAAATTACATCCACCCACGTTCCACCACTCCGTCGAGCCTCTCGACGCTGATGACTGGCTTCGCAGTATCGCTCACAAACTGCGTTCCGCGCTGGTAGCGGAGGCTGACAAGGTCACCTTTGCTGCATATCATCTGGAAGGCCCCGCCAGTCTATGGTGGGAGAATTATGGAGCTATGCGCCCAGCGGGCCATGTCACTACTTGGGCTGAATTCAGCGAGGCTTTCCGTGAACATCACATTCCGGAGGGTCTCATGGACCGTAAACGTGAGGAATTCTGCAATTTCACCCAAGGCCGACTTTTTGTGGATGTTTATAGCAGGGAGTTTGGTAATCTCGCACGATATGCAACCGAGGAAGTCTCTACTGACGCCAAGAAGCAAGCAAGGTTCCGTAAGGGACTTAGTCCTGAGCTTCGCCGCGACCTCCGTCTGCATGAGTGCACATCTTTTCAGAAACTTGTCAACAAAGCCATCAGTGCTGAAACTGGTCAGACTGACTACGACGCAACACGCAAGCATGGCCGTGATATGGGTTCCTCATCCGGTGCTGGTCCCCAGAAGCGCCGCGTGTGGGTACCCAACACTGCCCTGCCACCCAGGTTCACACCGAGGCCATCTTTCCAGGCGCCTCGCCCCGTTCAACAGTCTGCTCCAGCCAAGCCCTATGGGGGTCCAATCAATAATGCTCCTCCACGTACCAGTTCCGTGACTTGTTTCAAATGTGGGGAATCTGGTCACTATATGCGTGAGTGTCCCCAGACCAACCCCAATCAATCTGCTAAAGCTGTTGGTCGTGGCAAGCCGACAGGGAAAGTGTTTCATGCTAAACCGGTCACCGCTACACGTGGCCATGTCAACTGTGTCTCTGCCGAAGAAGCTCAAGAGGATCCCAACGTCGTTCTCGGTACGCTTCTTGTAAATTGCCACCCGGCATCTGTTCTTTTCGATACAGGAGCCTCTCATTCTTTTATATCCGAAAATTATGCTCGTTTGCATAATGTTGCATTCTGTGACATGCCATCCACTATGGAAATTTCTACTCCCGGGTCTAGATGGCAGACCTCTAGGGTAAGTTTTGGAAATGAAATCCAAGTCGACAGACTTGTTTTTCTTGCATCTTTGATAGCCCTTAAATCTTCAGATATTAATATCATTCTGGGTATGGACTGGATGTCAGCTCATCAAGCCAAAATTGATTGCTTCTCTAGGACTGTTCAACTCACCCATCCTTCGGGGAAGATAGTCAATGTCTTGACCCGAATAGCCAAGCGACAATTATATTCTCTTAACGCCAGCCCTTTGCCAGACCTTGAGGACATTCCGGTAGTCTGTGACTTCCCGGATGTCTTTCCAGAGGAATTGCCAGGTGTTCCACCTGACAGGGATGTTGAGTTCGTAATAGACCTCATTCCAGGAACCGTTCCGATTGCTAGAAGACCTTATAAGATGGCACCACTAGAACTAGCCGAGCTTAAGAAACAACTCGATGAGTCCTTGAAAAAGGGTTTCATCCGCCCTAGTTCATCTCTGTGGGCTTGCCCCGTCCTATTCGTCAAGAAGAAGGATGGTACGGACCGGATGGTTGTAGATTACCGACCTGTCAATTTGGTCACAATCAAGAACAAATATCCGCTTCCCAGGATCAACGACCTGTATGATCAGCTCGCTGGATCCTCAGTCTTCTCCAAGATGGATTTGAGGTTGGGCTACCATCAAATCAAAATCAGAAACGGGGACATTCCTAAAACAGCCTTTGTTACTCGTTATGGCCAATACGAGTACACCGTCATGTCCTTCGGCTTAACCAACGCTCCAGCCACCTTTTCTCGGTTAATGAACTCAATCTTCATGGAGTATTTGGATAAATTCGTCGTTGTTTACCTCGATGATATACTCATCTACTCCAAGAACGAGGAAGAACATGTCGAACATCTAAGGCTAGTGTTGAAGAAACTTCGAGAGCATCGCCTTTATGCCAAATTTTCTAAATGTGAATTCTGGTTGTCAGAAGTGACCTATCTGGGTCATGTAATTTCTGGTAAAGGTATTGCTGTTAACCCTGAGCGAGTTCAAGCCGTCCTTAATTGGACTCCACCTGAATCGGTCAAGCAAGTTCGGAGTTTTCTAGGCTTAGCGAGCTATTGTCGTCGCTTTGTCGAGAACTTCTCCAAAGTTGCCAAACCCCTAACCGAACTCCTCAAGAAAGATAAGAAGTTCGAATGGACTCCACAATGTGAGCACAGCTTTCAGGAACTGAAAAGACGCCTGACCTCTGCTCCCGTACTGGTACCGCCAGACTTCTCCAAGGACTTTGTTATCTACTGCGACGCCTCGCGACAAGGACTAGGTTGCATTCTCATGCAAGATCGACACATAATTGCCTACGCTTCACGGCAATTGCACCCACATGAGGAGAATTATCCTACTGATGATCTAGAGCTTGCAGCCGTAGTCTATGCACTTAAGACCTGGCGACATTACCTCCTCGGTAATCGTTGCGAAATATTCACTGATCACCAAAGTCTGAAGTACATCTTCACCCAACCGGATTTGAATCTCAGACAAAGGCGTTGGGTTGAATTGATCACCGACTTCGATTTAGGAATAACCTACACCCCAGGGAAAGCCAACGTCATGGCTGATGCGCTAAGTCGTAAATCTTATTGTAACAACCTGATGTTACAACAAAGTCAACCGCTTCTCCATGAGGAATTTCGGAAGCTAAACCTTCACATTGTTCCTCAAGGTTTTCTTTCCACCTTGGTGGCAAAACCTACTCTTACGGATCAAATCATCGCTGCCCAAAAGCGAGATAAGGGAATATCTAAAATCAAAGAGAACATTGCTAGCGGAGGTGCTAGTTGCTTCTCCTCAAATGATCATGGTGTTGTGTACTTTGAGAACCGTCTAGTGGTTCCCAAGAACCAGCATCTACGGCAGTTGATCCTTAAGGAGGCTCATGAATCTCCTCTCACCATTCATCCCGGTAGTACTAAGATGTATCAGGACCTACGCCAGAGGTTCTGGTGGACTAGGATGAAGAGAGAAATTGCTCAGTATATTGCTAACTGCGACGTCTGTCGTCGTGTAAAAGCAGAGCATCAATGGCCTGCTGGCACCCTTCAACCCTTAGCTATTCCTGAATGGAAATGGGATAAAATTGGTATGGATTTCATTACCGGTTTTCCCAGGACCAAGAGAGGGAATAATGCTATTTTCGTCGTGGTCGATCGTCTTTCCAAAGTAGCCCATTTCTTGCCTGTTCGTGAGAGTATAACCGCTAGTCAGCTGGCAGACTTATACATCTCCCGTATAGTGTCCCTCCATGGTGTTCCTTTGGAAATTAACTCGGATCGAGGAAGTCTTTTCACCTCTCGATTTTGGGAAAGTTTCCAAAATGCTATGGGGACTCGTCTCTCCTTTAGCACCGCCTTCCACCCTCAGTCGAGTGGTCAAGTGGAACGCGTCAACCAGATTCTAGAAGACATGCTTCGAGCCTCTGTTATCTCATTCGGAATGGACTGGGGGAAGTGCCTTCCATTTGCCGAATTCGCTTACAACAACAACTATCAATCTAGCTTGGGTAAAGCCCCTTTTGAAGTCCTCTATGGACGACGGTGTCGAACACCCCTTAACTGGTTAGAGACCGGGGAAAGACAATTCTTTGGCCCGGACATGATTCAGGAAGCAGAAGAACAAGTTCGCATCGTTCGTGAAAAGTTGAAAACAGCCCAATCTCGTCAAAAGAGTCAATATGACCGAAGACATAAGGCTATGACTTTCGAGGTTGACGAGAAGGCTTATCTTCGGGTCACCCCTCTGAAGGGAACCCATCGTTTCGGTATCAAAGGCAAATTGGCTCCTCGTTACATTGGACCTTTTCGCATTCTCGCCAAACGAGGAGAAGTTGCCTACCAGTTGGAACTACCTCCGCACCTCTCCAGAGTCCACGATGTCTTCCACGTTTCTCAACTCAGGCGTTGCTTCTCGGATCCTATCCGTGAAGTGGACCACAAAACGCTTGATCTCCAAGATAATCTTACATATCGAGAGTACCCCATTCGTATCCTCGATCAGGCCGAACGTACCACCCGACGCCAGAATATCAAGTTTCTCAAAGTTCAATGGTCGCACCATTCTGAAGATGAAGCAACTTGGGAAAGGGAGGATCGTCTTCGACTCGAATATCCCGCCTTCTTCCCGGAGGAACCCAAATCTCGGGACGAGATTCTTTTGAGTGGGGGTGAGTTGTCACATCCTAGTTAGCCATGCATTAGAGTGTTGCATCATGTTTACTCTTTCACCAGAAACTTGAAATGGGGATCTGTGAAACCCTCAGAATCTTTTTGAAAATGACCCAAATAAAAATTTCTCCAAAAGGGTCCAAGAAAATGCTCATGTTGCTCTCTGAAAATATTGGACAGAGATAAAAATCAAACCAATATTTTCAAGAGCTCATAGGTATTTATTTTGGGCATTTGGAATTAATGCATAAATATTTGCATTGGAAATATATTAATTATATATATTAATATATGTCCAAATATTATGCCATTTATAAAGGAGCTCTGGAATAATATATCTAGCTCCTGCAAAAATTGGCATAAGTTAAATAAATGATTTAATATATTATTTAAATCAAAACAAATGTCAGAAATTAGAAAAACAGAAATAAATAACAGGAGGAGCTTACCTGGGCTCCTCCACTGTGCGGCCCAGCCAGCTGGCTGGCCCAGCCAGCAGCCGGCCCAGCCCACCTCCCTCCTCTGTCGTCTTCGTCCCGACAGAGGGAGGGGAGTGCGGCCGGCGCGCGCGCGCGCCACCGCGCCACGCCACCTCTCTCCCTGCCTGCCTGCCCTCCCCTCCTCGCCTCGATGCCCCTGGACGACGCCACGTCTCCCCCCTGCTCTCTCTCACTCTCCCCCGGCTCTTCCCTCCTCTCCCTCGCTCTCTCTCTCACACGGCCGAACACCACCGTCGCCGCCGTTCGCCACAGCAGCCGTCTCCGGCCACCCCTCGCTCCCCCGACTAGCTCAGGAGCTCCGCCTCGACCCCCTCTTCCCTCTCCACCGACCCACAGCTCCCCGGAAGCCCTGCATCGCCGCCACGTCGCCGTTCCCCTCTTCGGGCTCCGACCATCGTCGCCGTCGAATTCGTCGTCTCCAGCGCGTCCCCGACCCCGCTAACCATCCCTGCAGCTCCGCGGTGAGCCCCCGGATCGTTTCCCCCTTCTCCCCTGGTCTCTTCCGACCTCTAGGCCGTAGCCCCACCTTGGCCGAGAGCTCCACGCCGCCGGCGATGTCGCCGTCGTGGCCACGGTCACCGTAGCACCCAACCGAGCACACTATCGTGCTCCACACCTCACTAGGAGCACGCCGCACGCACTAACGCCTCCCCAAACCCCCTGCAACACCGATCCCGACCGCACCCGAACTCCGGCGGCCGCAGCCGAGCTCGCCGCCGTCGACTCCGGCCACCCCAGGCCCAGCCATGGCCACCGTTCGACGCGCGGGAGCAAGGGTTTTCCAACGAGCCCAAGCACGGCCTCGCCCGTGCCCTGTAGCGCGATCCCGCGTCGCGCCGCCGTCTCGGGCCTCGCCGGCGTCACGTCGCCGGTGGGTTTGACCCACTTTGACCACGGCAGGAACCCCCCCTGAGTCCCTGACAGGTGGGCCCAGCCCTGTAGCTAATTAGGATTAGTGCTAACCACTAATGGTTAACCCCCTCACACTGACAGTGGGCCCCCAGCGCCACTAACCCCTAATTAGGATTAAACTAACCCTGTTTAACCCCCCTGTCACTGACGTGTGGACCCCACACGTCAGGTTTGACCCCAGACAGCCACAGTTGACCACTGACGTCATGCTGGCGCAATAATTATAATTTCTGGATTTAAATTTAATCAGGAAATTCCAGAATATTATTTAAACTTCAAAAATTCATAACTTTTATTCTGTAACTCCAAATTGGACAAATTATATATGAAAAATGATCAGAAAAATCCAATCTATCCATCTGTACTATTTTCATGCATGATCAAACAAGTTAATTTGATGTTTTAAGCAGAACAAGGAAAAGCACTTAAAGAGGCCATGTTTGAGTTTGAAATTTGAATCTTTGATTCAAATTTATTCAAACCCTTCTGGTTTTAGTTGCATTAGCCCAACACACTCATATTGCCATGTTTCATGCATGCATCATATTGTCGCATATTGTTTGGTGATGTTTGTGCATCGCTGTCCTTGCGACAGGTTCTGCCCCCGAGGAGTACCGTGATTACCCTAGCGAAGAACTGTATCAGTGCATCGAACCATCAGGCAAGCAACCAACCATTTGATCATATCGATACAATCCCATGTTCTCGCTCCTGCTCTCTTTTACTGCATTAAGACAACGCGTTTCAAACTGCTGTGTGCTACGGTAGCTGAACCCATTTCCTCTGCATGACCTGTCATTGCCACAGTAACTAGATGAAACCCACTAGCATGTGTAGGAGTTGATTGAGCCATATGTATGTGTTGTTCCTACCCTGCTATGCCTGCTATGCTTAGAGTCGTGTCAGGTCTGGTTCATCTGGGTGATGGCTAGAGTGAAATGATTATGTCGGTAATGAGAGTGGTGTGGTGAACACGATTTGGTAAAGGTATCGATGAGAGGCCATGTAGGAGTACATGGTGGGTTCTTTCATTGAAGCCGACCTTAAGCACTGAGATCTGTATGTGTGATTTAAGATACAGCTACTACCATGCATTGGGCCCTGAAATATGACCCCGCTCGACTTCTTATTCACCCTAGCTCTCTGTCCAGGAGTTGCAAGTAGTTTCTGGTGTTTGTAGCCTACTGGAGGCCGTGGACAGCGCTGACCGTAGGGGTGGGCTGTGATGCGGTAGGTACGTGGCCGGGTGTACCGAATACCCGTTAGGTATCTCGGGAACCCTGTTCACATCGTTCGGGGCCGTATGGGAAACCTCGGCCGGACTCCCTACGGATGGAACCTGAATAGGCGATAAACCTGGACTAGAGGCTTAAGTGTTTAGGTAGGTCGTGGTCTACACCCACGTCGGCTTTCGCTTGA
Source organism: Triticum aestivum (assembly GCF_018294505.1). Lineage (NCBI taxonomy): Eukaryota > Viridiplantae > Streptophyta > Magnoliopsida > Poales > Poaceae > Triticum > Triticum aestivum. The sequence continues at coordinate 244,709,480 of NC_057797.1, read as the reverse complement.
AGTCTGCCGAGCACATGTCGTGTGCAGACGCTAAGTGGTGGAAACATGTATGAAGAAGTACACCCCTGCAGGGTTAACATGATCTATTCGAATAGCCGCGTCTGCGGTAAAGGACTACTTGGTTGCCTATACAGTTCATAGACAAGTAAATGGAAACTACTAAAAGCCTCAAGATAAGTGTGAGTGCCGAGGATGGCTCTTCCGTAGGAAGACGGAGGTGGATCCTCGGTAGTGTATTGAAGTGGTGAGTAGTGGACTCGTGTGCGCAAAACCATTTCAAGTTGGAGTATCGTAGGATAGCCTAGCCAAGAGTCAAAGTTGGCTTGCTGCAATAACTCCACCAACCCTTCTTGATACTATGCATGTATGTAGGATCTGATGTAAGTCTTGCTGAGTACCTTTGTACTCATGTTGCTATAATCTACATTTTTTACAGAAGACGCTGCAACCCCTTCTGATGGGTTCTATGTAGACGTTGACATCAACGAGTAGGCTAAAGACCCAGGTGGTGACCCTGAGCTTGTGATGGACCACGTAGTATAGCTAGGCTTTCCAAGCCTCTTTTATTTTACTAGTGTCTGTACTCAGACAATGTACTTCCGCTACTGGTTTGTATGACTGTATGACTTGTATGTTTGGTCGTGAGACCCGTACCTTTGTGTATGTTATGTATGGCTCCCTGAGCCTTAAATAAAGTACTTATGTCGTAGAGTCATGTTGTGATGCTTCGTTGTATTTGCACATATCAAGCATATTGTGTGTATGATTGAAATGCTTGGTATGTGTGGGATCTGACTATCTAGTTGTTTATCTTTAGTAGCCTCTCTTACCGGGAAATGTCTCTAGTGTTACCGCTGAGCCATGGTAGCTTGCTACTGCTCTGGAACACTTAGGCTGGCCGGCATGTGTCCTTCTTCGTTCTTGTGTCTGTCCCTTCGGGGAAATGTCACGCTTTGAGTACCGGAGTCCTGTTAGCCCGCTACAGCCCGGTTTACCGGAGTCCTGCTAGCCCAGTGCTACAGCCCGGACCCATTTGCTGATGACCGATACGTTCGGAGCTGGGTCATGGATGCCTGTCCCTGTAAGTCTGTGCCACTTTGGGTTTACGACTAGTCATGTCAGCCCGGGCTCTTTATCATATGGATGCTAGCGACACTATCATATACGTGAGCCAAAAGGCGCAAACGGTCCCGGGCAAAGGTAAGGCGACACCTGTGGGAATACCGTGCGTGAGGCCGCAAAGTGATATGAGGTGTTACCGGCTAGATCGATGTGACATCGAGTCGGGGTCCTGACAATGCATGTCCCTGTAAGTTAGTGTCACCTTGGGATTACGACCAGGGCCGGCCCTGAGGGGGGGCGAACGGGGCGGCCGCCCTGGGCCCCCAAACACCAGGGGGCCCCCTCCAAGTACGTGTATGTAGGGTACACAAGTATATACTATGACCAAAAAAAATTGAAGCCAAACTCAGCAACGCCCCGGCCTCTGCTCCTCTCGTGTGACTCACGTGCTAGGCCTAGGAAAGAAAGGGAGAGATGATGGGCTTGGCCCATGTTTGCACGTACAGGCAGATGACGTGAAAGAAATCGCTCGATTCACGCACGATTTCCTTTTCCTTCGGATCCTCGATCGTCTCGTTCCCTGCCCTTTTACATGTTCCGATGACCGCTATTCGTCTTCAAGACTTCAACTCCGCCTCCTGACGAACGGCGCGACGACTACGGCAGGTACGTCTCCTCGTGCGCGCCTTCTGCCCTTGCATGTTCTTCTTCATGTTTCTTTCTTTTTCTAATCCTGATTTCCGAATTCTCGAACAGGTCAATAGGGAATTGTTGCCAGGGTGATCAAACGCGCGCACATAGCCAGATTAGACTACGGAGAGAAGGTACTATAGTATGCCCTAGCAGATTTTGTCATGATATTAGGTGAAGATCTTCTGTAATTAATCCAATATTTTAATTTTTTGCACTAATTTTATTGTTCCTTTCAATTTCAGCACTGCCATATTGGGTTCGGGTGTAAAGTATCCATCTGGATGTGATAAAAGAAAAAGGAAGGAGGTAGATGACATGAAAGGATCCCTTCTTAATAAATCATAAGAGCCATCCGAGCACTTCAAAAAATCTAGACGAGTTGGTGATAGTTTTTATGGATGACCAAACTAGTGCCAATCAGAAAAATGATGGTCATTCTCCTATAGAAGATGATGTTGACATCAACATTGATGATACCAATGTGAGCGATCCTGCGTCCATATTTAATTCATCTGTGACATAATTTGCTAGTGTTGATGATGAACCGGTTATTACTGTGGATATTTATGATCTAAGCAATTTGGGTAATCTTGAAAATAAATTGAGGGATATATTAGTGGAAAAGGGGCCTAAAAGGAAAGAAGAAAACACTAAATATTCTTTGGATGAAAATTCAAGACATTTTTCATATACGCATTACTCAAGAAATATGTGCAATTGAGAAGTGTGTGATAGGAAATGGTCAGTTATTTCAAAAGGCGCAAAAAAATGTTTTCATTGTGATGTAAGCTTTTCAATTCTGACAAATGCAAAAGTGCAGTGAGGCATGAGGGGTTTTGTGATTGGAAGCATATTAATGCGAGACCGAAACATGCAGCTAGTGTTGACCATATTACCAACATAAACTCTTGGAATGAACTGAGCACTGGACTGAGAAAGCATGAAACAAATTGACAAAGGGTTACAACAGCTTGGCAACATTATGCATTGAGAAAAACATGCTTGATGAAATTGATATTGATAATATCATTAGCGATTTTCCATCTCAGAATATGAGGAGATTTTTTGAAGGAATATGTAATACATTATTTGATATGCACTTAATTTTTTCTTTGATACAAATTATATCTACATATAATGATTTATAAATAGACATCTATACTAAGGGCCATCAAGGGCCCCCAATTATAATTTCGCCCAGGGCCCCTGAAATCTCAGGACCGGCCCTGATTACGACTAGTCATATCGGCCCGGGTTCTCTGTCATATGGATGCTAGCGACACTATCATATACGTGAACCAAAAGGCGCAAATGGTCTCGGGCTAGGAAAGGTGGCACCCGTGGGGATACCGTGCGTGAGGCTAATACAAGTGCAATATGGATAGTACATAATGGTTTTTGTAATCTGAAAATATAAAAACAGCAAGGTAACTAATGATAAAAGTGAGCACAAACGGTATTGCAATGTGTTGAAACAAGGCCTAGGGTTCATACTTTCACTAGTGCAAGTTCTCTCAACAATAATAATATAATTGGATCATATAACTATCCCTCAACATGCAACAAAGAGTCACTCCAAAGCCACTAATAGCGGAGAACAAACGAAGAGATTATTGTAGGGTACGAAACCACCTCAAAGTTATCCTTTCTGATCGATCTATTCAAGAGTCCATAGTAACATAACACGAAGTTATTCTTTCCGTTCAATCTATCATAGAGTTCGTACTAGAATAACACCTTACGACACAAATCAACCAAAACCATAATGTCACCTAGATACTCCAATGTCACCTCAAGTATATGTGGGTATGATTATATTATATGCATCACACAATCTCAGATTCATCTATTCAACCAACACAAAGAACTTCAAAGAGTGCCCCAAAGTTTCTACCGGAGAGTCAAGACGAAAACGTGTGCCAACCCCTATGCATAAGTTCACGAGGTCACGAAACTCACAAGTTGATCACCAAAACATACATCAACTGGATCACGTGATATCCCATTGTCACCACAGATAAGCACATGCAAGACATACATCAAGTGTTCTCAAATCCTTAAAGACTCAATCCGATAAGATAACTTCAAAGGGAAAACTCAATCCAATACAAGAGAGTAGAGGAGGAGAAACATCATAAGATCCAACTATAATAGCAAAGCTTGCGATACATCAAGATCGTACCACCTCAAGAACACGAGAGAGAGAGAGATCAAACACATAGCTACTGGTACATACCATCAGCCCCGAGGGTTAACTACTCCCTCCTCGTCATGTAGAGCGCCAGGATGATGAAGATGGCCACCGGAGAGGGATTCCCCCTCCGGCAGGGTGCCGAAATGGGTCTAGATTGGTTTTCGGTGGCTACGGAGGCTTCTGGCGGCGGAACTCCCGATCTATTCTGCTCCTCGATGTTTTTAGGGTATATGGATATATATAGGCGAAAGAAGTCGGTCAGGGGAGCCACGAGGGTCCCACAAGGGCGGGGGCGCGCCCAGGGGGTAGGGCGTGCCTCCCTGCCTCGTGGCCACCTCGAAGCTTCCTTGACTTCAACTCCAAGTCTCCTGGATCACGTTCGTTCCAAAAATCATGCTCCCGAAGGTTTCATTCCGTTTGGACTCCGTTTGATATTCCTTTTCTGTGAAACACTGAAACAAGGGAAAAATAGAAACTGACACTGGGCTTTGGGTTAATAGGTTAGTCCCAAAAATAATATAAAAGTGCATAATAAAGCCCATAAACATCCAAAACAAATAATATAATAGCATGGAACAATCAAAAATTATAGATACATTGGACACGTATCAAGCATCCCCAAGCTTAATTCCTGCTCGTCCTGGAGTAGGTAAATGATAAAAATAGAATTTTTGATGTGGAATGCTACCTAACATATTTATCCATGTAGTTATGTTTATTGTGGCAAGAATATTCATATCCATAAGATTCAAGACAAAAGTTTAATATTAACATAAAAATAATAATACTTCAATCATACTAACAAAGTAATCATGTCTTCTCAAAATAACATGGCCAAAGAAAGTTATCCCTACAAAATCATATAGTATGGCTATGCTCCATCTTCACCACACAAAGTATTTAAATCATGCACAACCTCGATGACAAGCCAAGCAATTGTTTTCATACTTTTGGTGTTCTCAAACTTTTTTCAATCTTCACGCAATACATGAGCGTGAGCCATATACATAGCACTATATGTGGAATAGAATGGTGGTTGTGGAGAGGGAAAAAAGGAGAAGATAGTCTCACATCAACTAGGCGTATCAACGGGCTATGGAGATGCCCATCAATATATGTCAATGTGAGTGAGTAGGGATTGCCATGCAACGGATGCACTAGAGCTATAAGTGTATGAAAGCTTAACAAAAGAAGCTAGTGGGTGTGCATCCAACTCGCTTGCTCACGAAGACCTAGGGAATTTTGAGGAAGCCCATCATTGGAATATACAAGCCAAGTTCTATAATGAAAGATTCTCACTAGTATATGAAAGTGATAGCATAGGAGACTCTCTATCATGAAGATCATGGTGCTACTTTGAAGCACAAGTGTGGAAAAAGGATAGTAGCATTGCCCCTTCTCTCTTTTTCTCTCATTTTTTTGGGCCTTCTCTTTTTTTTTCATCCGGAGTCTCATCCCAACTTGTGGGGGAATCATAGTCTCCATCATCCTTCCCTCACCGGGACAATGCTCTAATAATGATGACCATCACACTTTTATTTACTTACAACTCAAGAATTACAACTCGATACTTAAAAAAAAATATGATTCTATGTGAATGCCTCCGGAGGTGTACCGGGATGTGCAATGAATCAAGAGTAACATGTATGAAAATAATGAACGGTGGCTTTGCCACAAATACGATGTCGACTACATGATCATGCAAAGAAATATGACAATGATGAAGCATGTCATAATAACGGAACGATGGAAAGTTGCATGGCAATATATCTCGGAATGGCTATGGAAATGCCATAATAGGTATGTATGGTGGCTGTTTTGAGGAAGATATATGGTGGGTTTATGGTACCGGCGAAAGTTACGCGGTACTAGAGAGGCTAGCAATGGTGGAAGGGTGAGAGTGCGTATAATCCATGGACTCAACATTAGTCATAAAGAACTCACATACTTGTTGCAAAAATCTATTAGTTATCAAAAAAAGTACGACGCGTATGCTCCTAGGGGGATAGATTGGTAGGAAAAGACCATCGCTCGTCCCCGACCGCCACTCATAAGGAAGACAATCAAAAAATAAATCATGCTCCGACTTCATCACATAACGGTTCACCATACGTGCATGCTGCGGGAATCACAAACTTTAACACAAGTATTTCTCAAATTCACTACTACTCAACTAGCATGACTCTAATATCACCATCTTCATGTCTCAAAACAATCATCAAGTATCAAACTTCTCATAGTATTCAATGCACTTTATATGAAAGTTTTTATTATATCCCTCTTGGATGCCCACCATATTAGGACTAAATTCATAACCAAAGAAATTACCATGTTGTTTAGCACTCTCAAAATAATATAAGTGACGCATGAGAGTTCATCTATTTCTATAAAATAAAACCACCACCATGCTCTAAAAATATATAAGTGAAGCACTAGAGCAACAACAAACTACTCCGAAAGATATAAGTGAAGATCAATGAGTAATCGAATAATTACGCAACTATATGAAGACTCTCTAACATTTAAGAATTTCAGATCTTGGTATTGTATCCAAACAGCAAGCAAAACAAAATAAAACAAAATGGTGCTCCAAGCAAAACACATATCATGTGGTGAATAAAAATATAGCTCCAAGTAAAGTTATCGATGAATGAAGACGAAAGAGGGGATGGCTTCCGGGGCATCCCCAAGCTTAGGATTATTTGTGTCCTTGAATATTACCTTGGGGTGCCTTGGGAATCCCCAAGCTTATGCTCTTGCCACTCCTTATTCCATAGTCCATCGAATCTATACCTACTAATAAAGCAAGGTGCGTTTCTCCAATTTTTTCATCCGTTCACCATCAAAATAAAAAAAATTCTATCCGAGATGGTACTACACTTTTGTACGTCCGTCTATTAGCAAAAGAAAAAGATTTGCCCAGATCTACGTCCATGGGCCGCGCGCTATGGCCCATTAAAGTCCGCCGATTTTTTTCTGTCCACGCAACAACAAACAAAATCCTATTTCCCGCACAGAGCGGCAAATAGTTGAACGTACGCAGAGGGCGCCATGACTGGGCCACTCATTCTATATACTGTGTTTCGTTTCTATTTTACTTCTTATGTTTCTTCTCTTTTTATTTTCTGTTAATTTTGTATTTTTACTGTTCCAAGTCCATATTATTTCTTTTTTCAAAAATTCAAAATTTTCAGAAAATGTTACGAATTTCATTTAAATTATTCCGAATTTTTTATATGTGTGTATTTCTAAAATTTTCTCAATATTTAATAAAATGCATTTGACCAATTTTCAACATTTGAAAATATTCATGGTTATTTTTTCCTTCGCACGCAGAAACACAAAATCCTATTTCACGTACTGAGCGGTAAATAGTTCAACATACGCACAGGAAGCCAAGACTGGCCCACTCATTTTTTCTCTGTTTATTTCTATTTTCTTCTTCTCTTTCTTTCTGTTTTTATTTTCTGTTTATTTTTTATTTTTACCGTTCCAAGTCAATCTTTTCCTTTTTTCCTTAAATTTGGAATTTTTAAAAAATGTTTCGAATTTCATTTCTTATTCAAATTTTCGTAAAAAGTTACTAATTCCAAAAAGCTGTTCCAATTTTAGAAAATGTTTGGAAACTTTTTTGTCGCTCCAAAGTTTGTTAAAAATGTTAACAATTATCCCCATTTTTTAAAATGTTTGTATTTTTAAATATTTCTCAATAATTAATAAAATGCATTTGAAAATGTTCAAATTTGAAAATATTAATGTTTTGCCGATATGTTCAAAAATTAGAAATAATGTTTCCATTAAAGAAACACATTTTCTTAAATTCTTCTAATTGTTCAAAATATGTTTCTATTTTCAAAATTGGTTCACAACTTAGAAAACTCGTATTTTTCTAAAAAGGTTCATGTTTTTATGAAATGTATGTGAATTTCATGAAATGCTCCGTTGAAACTTTTTGTTCTTATTTTCCCAAAAATGTATGGAATTTTCAAAAAAAAGTGATCGTAATTTGGAGAAATTGTTCACGTTCCCAAGTATATTCCATAGTTTGTTTTACAACCTCCAAAGTTGTGTTCCTGTTTAAAAAATGTGTGCAATTTTTAAATTTACTCATTCCAATTTTTGTTTCAAAAATGGAAAATTATGTCCCATTTCTTTAAAAATTATTTGGGTTTCTCCAAATTTGTTCAAGATTTAAAATTGCATTTAACAAATGTTAGAAATTTGATAAATATTTGTATTTTAGTGAGACGTTCAAAAATTGAAAATAAGTTTTGCAGTGAAAAGACATTTTCTACTCAAAAGATTTTTCCATTTCCTAAAATTGTACACAAAATTTAAAAAACTTCGTATTTTTATAAAAGATTCATCCTTTTAGGAAATGTCATTTAATTTCAAAAAATGTTTCGTTCAAATTTTTGTCCGTGTTTTTTTTAAATGTATGGTTTTGAAAAAAATTGTTTGGAATTTGGAGAATTATTCATGTTGCCAAGTATATTTAGCAATTCATAGTTATGATTTTTTTAAAAGTATAAAAAATAAAAAAGAAATGTTTTGAATCTGACATTGCAGTATATCCTTAAATATTCATGCTAAATATTGGTTAGCAGGACGGGTTTGTTTGACTGGCTACTAACATGTGGGATTGCTCATACTGGGCCTTTGAGGTCGTGAGTTCGATCACTCTCATATTGGGCCTGCTCCGCATCAGGCATATCGAGCTAAGTCGGCTTGGTCAGAATAAGGGACGCCATAAATATTGACGATTGACTAAAAAATAAAAATAAATTATTAACGGTGGTAGATTCCATGTGCAAATAAAAGAGAATATGCAGGTTAATTATAATTGAAGGAAATTATGAGCACATGTCAATAAAAGAGAATATAACGGGTTGGCTCTAATTAAAGGGTACCGTGTTGAACTAGAGAATACGGACATGTGGGGGTGTTGATCCATTCTTATATTGAGTCAGATGCATGTAGTTTTATTACCCCGTTGCAACGCACAGGCATGTGTGCTAGTCTTTACCTAAAACATGAAAACTTCACAGCACAAAACTCAACAGAAAACTCGTAAGCTCCGTTAGTATAAGAAAATAAAACCACCACTTAGGTACTGTTGTGAACTCATTCTAAATTAATATTGGTGTAATATATACTGTATTCCAACTTCTCTATGGTTCATACCCCCCGATACTACTCATAGATTCATCAAAATAAGCAAACAACACATAGAGAACAGAATCTGCCAAAAATAGAACAGTCTGTAGTAATCTGTAGGTTTCGAATACTTCTGTAACTCCAAAAATCCTGAGAAATTAGGAAGTCCTAGTAAATTTGTTTATTAACCTATTTCAAGTGGAATTGGTATTTTATCGCTCTCTGGTAAAAAATTAAATTATTCTCGTGAGTGCATACTTTCTATTTTCTACAACAAGATTAAATAACAATCACCCAAGAAGATCCTAAAGGCTTTACTTGGCACAAACACTAATTAAAACATAAAAAAACACAATCATAACAGAGGATAGATGATTAATTTATTACTAAACAGGAACAAAAAGCAAGGAGCAAAAAAAAATTGGGTTGCCTCCCAACAAGCGCTATCGTTTAACGCCCCTAGCTAGGCATGATGATTTCAACGATGCTCACATAAAAGATAAGAATTGTAACATAAAGAGAGCATCATGAGGAATATGACTAGCACATTTAAGTCTAACCCACTTCCTATGCATAGGGATTTTGTGAGCAAACAACTTGTGGGAACAAGAATCAACTTGCATAGGAAGGTAAAACAAGGATAGCTTCAAAACTTTAAGCACATAGAGAGGAAACTTGATATTATTGCAACTCCTACAAGCATATATTCCCCCCTCATAATAATTTTTAGTAGTATCATGAATGAATCCAACAATATAACCAGCACCTAAAGCATTATTTTCATGATCTACAAGCATAGAAATTTTATTACTCTCCACATAAGCAAAATTCTTCTCATGAATAGTAGTGGGAGCAAACTTAACAAAATAATTATCATATGAGGCATAATCCAATTGAAAAATAAAATCATGATGACAAGTTTCATGGTTATCATTAATATTTATAGCATACATGTCATCACAATAATCATCATATATAGCAACTTTATTCTCATAATCAATTGGAACCTCTTCCAAAATAGTGGAATCATTACTAAATAAAGTCATGACCTCTCCAAATCCACTTTTATCAATATAATAACCATAAATAGGAGGCATGCTTTCATCATAATAAATTTGCTCATCAAAACTTGGGGGACAAAAAATATCATCTTCATCAAACATAGCTTCCCCAAGCTTGTGCCTTTGCATATCATTAGCATCATGGATATTCAAGGAATTCATACTAACAACATTGCAATCATGCTCATCATACAAAGATTTAGTGCCAAACATTCTATAGATTTCTTCTTCTAGCACTTGAGCACAATTATCAGAATCCTTATTTTCATGAAAGATATTAAAAAGATGAAGCACATGAGGTAATCTTAATTCCATTTTTTTGTAGTTTTCTTTTATAGACTAAACTAGTGATAAAACAAGAAACTAAAAGATTCGATTGCAATATCTAAAGATATACCTTCAAGTGTTAACCTCCCTGGCAACGGCGCCAGAAAAGAGCTTGATGTCTACTACACAACCTTCTTCTTGTAGACGTTGTTGGGCCTCCAAGTGCAGAGGTTTGTAGGACAGTAGAAAATTTCCCTCAAGTGGATGACCTAAGGTTTATCAATCCGTGGGAGGCGTAGGATGAAGATGGTCTCTCTCAAGCAACCCTGCAACCAAATAACAAAGAGTCTCTTGTGTCCCCAACACACCAAATACAATGGTAAATTGTATAGGTGCACTAGTTCGGTGAAGAGATGGTAATACAAGTGCAATATGGATAGTAGATAATGGTTTTAGTAATCTTAAAATATAAAAACAGCAAGGTAACTAATGATAAAAGTGAGCGCAAACGGTATTGCAATGTGTTGAAACAAGGCCTAGGGTTCATACTTTCACTAGTGCAAGTTCTCTAAACAATAATAACATAATTGGATCAGATAACTATCCCTCAACATGCAACAAAGAGTCACTCCAAAGTCACTAATAGCGGAGAACAAACGAAGAGATTATTGTAGGGTACGAAACCACCTCCAAGTCATCCTTTCTAATCGATCTATTCAAGAGTCCGTAGTAAAATAACACGAAGCTATTCTTTCCGTCGAATCTATCATAGAGTTCGTACTAGAATAACACCTTAAGACACAAATCAACCAAAACCCTAATGTCACCTCAAGTATCTGTGGGTATGATTATACGATATGCATCACACAATCTCAGAATCATCTATTCAACCAAGACAAAGAACTTCAAAGAGTTCCCCAAAGTTTCTATCGGAGAGTCAAGATGAAAACGTGTGCCAACCCCTATGCATAAGTTCACGAGGTCACGGAACTCGCAAGTTGATCACCAAAACATACATCAAGTGGATCACGTGATATCCATTGTCACCACAGATAAGCACATGCAAGACATACATCAAGTGTTCTCAAATGCTTAAAGACTCAATCCGATAAGATAACTTCAAAGGGAAAACTCAATCCATTACAAGAGAGTAGAGGGGGAGAAACATCATAAGATCCAACTATAATAGAAAAGCTCGCGATACATCAAGATCGTACCACCTCAAGAACACGAGAGAGAGAGAGAGAGAAAGAGCGAGAGAGAGTGAGAGAGATCAAACACATAGCTACTGGTACATACCCTTAGCCCCGAGGGTGAACTACTCCCTCCTCATCATGTAGAGCGCTGGGATGATGAAGATGGCCACCGGAGAGGGATTCCCCCTCCGGCAGGGTGCCGAAACGGGTCTAGATTGGTTTTCGGTGGCTACGGAGGCTTCTGGCGGCGGAACTCCTGATCTATTTTGCTCCTCGATGTTCTTAGGGTATATGGATATATATAGGCGAAAGAAGCCGGCCAGGGGAGCCATGAGGGGCCCACGAGGGTGGGGGCGCACCCAGGGGGTAGGGCGCGCCTCCCTGCCTCGTGGCCACCTCGAAGCTTCCTTGACTTCAACTCCAAGTCTCCTAGACCACGTTCGTTCGAAAAATCATGCTCCCGAAGGTTTCATTCCGTTTGGACTCCGTTTGATATTCCTTTTCTGCGAAACACTGAAACAAGGGAAAAAACATAAACTGACACTAGGCTCTGGGTTAATAGGTTAGTCCCAAAAATAATATAAAAGTGCATAATAAAGCCCATAAACATCCAAAACAGATAATATAATAGCATGGAACAATAAAAAATTATAGATATGTTGGAGACCTATCAGAGGCCGCAAAGTGATATGATGTGTTACATGTTAGATCGGTGTGACTTAGGATCAGGGCCCCGACATTGGTACTGTCAAGACAAGATTCATAATTTTTCGCACATTATGCCTACTGTACCCTATAATTTCTACAATTTATATTAAGCAATATAAGCCATAGAAACTAGAAAACAAGCAAACTATGCAGCAAAAACAGAATCTGTCAAAAACAGAACCGTATGTAAAGATCTGAATTGAAATCATACTTCTGTAACTCCAAAAATTCTGAAAAAATAGGACAGTCTAGAAAATTTGTATATCAATCTTGTGTAAACAATTTAGATCAAAAGCACGTTCCAATGAATTTCCAAAATTCCTGGACTGGGAGCAAAAGTTTATGTTTTTGCCTAGAATCAAGTTAACTATCATCCACACTATCCCAAAGGCTTTACTTGGCACTTTATTGAAACAAAATCTATAAAACATGATTAGTATAGTAGCTTAATCATGTGAACACACAAAAATAGTAGGTATAAGTATTGGGTTGTCTCCCAACAAGCGGTTTTCTTTAATGCCTTTCTAGCTAGGCATGATGATTTTAATGATGCTCACATAAAAGTAAAGAATTGAAACGCAAAGAGAGTGTGATGAAACATATGTGGCAAGCAAATTTAAGTCTAAACCACTTCCTATGCATAGGGATTTTGTGAGCAAACAACTTATGGGGACAAGAATCAACTAGCATAGGAAGGTAAAACAAGCATATGTTCAAGATTTTCAACACATAGAGAGGAAAGTTGATATTATTGTAATATGTGAGAGCATATGTTCCTCTCTCATAGTAATTTTCAGTAGCATCATGGATTAATTCAACAATATAACCATCACATAAAGCATTACTTTCATGATCCATAAGCATAGAAATTTTACTACTCTCCACATAAGCAAATTTATTCTCATCAATAGTAGTGGGAGCAAAATCAACAAAATAACTATCATGTGAGGCGTAATCCAATTGAAAATTAAAATCACGATGACAAGTTTCATGGTTATAATTATTCTTTATAGCATACATGTCATCACAATAATCATCATAGATGGCAACTATGTTCTCATAATCAATTGGAACCTCTTCCAAAATAGTGGATTCATCACTAAATAAAGTCATGACCTCTCCAAATCCACTTTCATAATTATCACAATAAGATTCAACACCCTCCAAAATAGTGAGATCATTACTTCCTAAAGTTGACACTCTTCCAAACCCACTCTCATCAATATAATCATGATAAATAGGAGGCATGCTTTAATCATAATAAATATTCTCATCAAAACTTGGGGGACTAAAAATATCATATTCATCAAACATAGCATCCCCAAGCTTGTGGCTTTACATATCATTAGCATCATGGATATTCAAAGAATTCATACTAACAACATTGCAATCATGCTCATCATACAAATATTTAGTGCCAAAGAATTTATAGACTTCTTGTTCTAACACTTGAGAACAATTTTTCTTTCCATCGTTTTCACGAAAGACAATAAAAAGATGAAGCATATGAGGCAACCTTAATTCCATTTTTTGTAGTTTTATTTCATAAACTAAACTAGTGATAAAACAAGAAACTAAAACATTCGATTGCAAGATCTAAAGATATACCTTCAAGCACTAACCTCCCCGGCAACAGTGCCAGAAAAGAGCTTAGTTGACGGGGTGTGAGTGCCGCTTACCTAGCCTCCGTGGCAATGGCGCCAGAAAAGAGCTTGATGTCTACTACACAATCTTCTTCTTGTAGACTCGTGTTGGGCCTCCAAGCGCAGAGTTTTGTAGGACAGTAGTGAATTTCCCTCAAGTGGATGACCTGAGGTTTATCAATCCGTGGGAGGCGTAGGATGAAGATGGTCTCTCTCAAACAACCCTGCAACCAAATAACAAAGAGTCTTTTGTGTCCCCAACACACCCAATACAATGGTATATTGTATAGGTGCACTAGTTCGCTGAAGAGATGGTGATACAAGCGTAATATGGATAGTAGATATAGGTTTTTGTAATCTGAAAATATAAAAACAACAAGGTAGCAAGTGGTAAAAGTGAGCGAAAAGGTATTGCAATGCTTGGAAACTAGGCCTAGGGTTCATACTTTCACTAGTGCAAGTTCTCTCAATAATGATAACATAATTGGATCATATGGCAATCCCTCAACGTGCGACAAAAGTCACTCCAAAGTTCCTATCACGGAGAATATAAGATGAAATTGCTTGTAGGGTATGAAACCACGTCAAAGTTATTATTTCCGATCAATCCATTGAGCTATTCCTATAAGTGTCACAAATAGCCCTAGAGTTCATAGTAAAATAACACCATATGACACACATCAATCAACCCTAATGTCACCTAGATAGTCCAATGTCACCACAAGTATCTGTGGGTCACTTATACGACATGCATCAAACAACTTTGGATTCATAATATTCAATCGAACACAAAGAACCTCAAAGAGTGCCCCAAAGTTTCTACCAGAGAGTCAAGGCAAAAATGTGTGCCAACCCCTATGCATAAGTCCACAAGGTCACAGAACCCTCAAGTTGATCACCAAAACGTGCATTAAGTGGATCACCTGAATATCCCATTGTCACCATAGATAAGCACATGCAAGACATACATCAAGTGTTCTCAAATCCTTAAAGACTCAATCTGATAAGATAACTTCAAAGGGAAAACTCAATCCATTACAAGAAGGCAGAGGGGGAGAAACATCATAAGATCCAACTATAATAACAAAGCTCGTGGTACATCAAGATCATGCGAAATCAAGAACATGAGAGAGAGAGAGAGAACAAACACATAGCTACTGGTACATACCCTCAGCCCCGAGGGTGAACTACTCCCTCCTCGTCATGGAGAGTGCCGGGATGATGAAGATGGTCACCGGTGATGGTTTCCCCCTCCGGCAGGGTGCCGAAATAGGTTCCTGATTGGTTTTTCGTGGCTACAAAGGCTTGTGGCGGCAGAACTTCCGATCTAGGTTCTGTTCTGGGTTTTTTGGGATTTATAAGAGGTGTTGGTGTCGGGAACAAGTTAGGGGGGCCCACAAGGTGACGACAAGGACGGGGGGCGCGCCCTGGGGGGGGCGCCCTCCACCCTTGTGGTGGCCTCGGGACCACTCTCCGATATCTTTTCGTTCCAGTATTTTTCATATTTTCCAAAAATAATCTCCGTAAATTTTCAGGTCAATTGGACTCCGTTTGATATTCCTTTTCCACGAAACTCAAAAACAAGGAAAAAAACAGAAACTTGCATTGGGCTCTAGGTTAATAAGTTAGTCCAAAAATCATATAAAATAGCATATGAATGTATATAAAACACCCAAGATAGATAATACAATAGCATGGAACAATAAAAAATTATAGATATTCTAGAGACGTATCAAACGCCACAGGCACAGCCACCACGACGGGTGGAGTGAGCACCATGAGCGGTGCAATCACCATAGGTGGTGCAGCCGTCGCCCCTGCTGCAATTGGAACGAGGACTGGAGCCGTAGTAGCAGCACAGCTCCCTCAACCTTCTGGTGAGCATGCTCATGCCAGTGTGGATTAAGGTGATGCCCACCTTCCGCCTCCCCGTCGCACCAGTGAGCACAATTAGCGCAGTGTCAATGCCCGCTCCGGTGCAAGCGAAGATCCTCTGGCCATGCCGACCAGAGGGGCGACATCAAGACATGCGCTCCGTCCCATGCAAGGCGAGCGTGACAAGACCCCGAGCGGTGCCTCGACCCATGACGACCGTGTCCGCATGGGAAGGGCCCAGCTGATCAAGAGCCTAGCCACCAAGCATAGCCCCAGCCACGCCAAACTGCTCTCGTGATTAGCCCGAGCCGACAAGAGTGCAAAGACACTCCTTCTGGCTCGTCTAGGGTCAAGCGGCATCGCGCTTCGCCTCCCATGCCATGCCAGAGACGGTGGAAAAAGCAATGGTCAGGCTCAGCTGCCGATGAACTTTCCTCCAGCAGCAGACAAGATGGACGAGTGGAGAGCTACCATCCAAAGCTTGATCGGGTTTCTCGAGGCCAACAAGTCACAGCGTGCGGAACTTTCGCGATGCCCGCAGATGACACTGGCAGCCTCCTATGGTGGCCACGTAGAGAGGACTATACCCGCGGTGCAGTCCCCTCCACGGCAACCCATCCAAGGGCAACCACGGCGGGCTCAGCAAACACGGGATGCTGACGAGATTAAAGAGGTATCCATGGCCTCGTCCGACCCATGGGCTCAGCAGGACCAGTGCCAAGTATTGAGGGATAGGAAGAAGGAAGACACCCGCGTCACCATCGAGCGGCCCCGTGAGACACGCCGTCAGTCAGATAGGCGCAATGGCCCAGACTTTGACGAACCCACGCCCAGTGTTGATGGGTACTTTCCTTACGAGGTAGGATTCTCCGCATTCACTCGCGAGCTACGACAAGTCCATTGGCCATTGTCTTGTACCTTCAAACCCGATCTCTCGGAGAAGTACAACAAAAAGTTGCACCCGATAGAGTTTTTGGGCATCTATACGATTGCCGTTCAAGCTGCCGGGGGAAGGGATGGAAAGGTGCCCGCCAACTATTTTCCATTGGCACTCAAACCGAATGTGAGGTCTTTGCTGATGCACCTGCCGGAGGATTCCAGCTCTTCATGGGCAGACCTATGCAACGAGCTTGTTGGCGCCTTTACAGGCGGCCATCAAGAGCCCGGATAGCCCGGTGATCTGCAAGCCCTCTTGCAAAAGGAAGGAGAGAGCTTGCGGAAGTATTTGCAAAGATTTAGTCGAGTACACCACAACATCCCGAAGATACATCCGGTGGCAGTGATCACTGCATTCCATACGAATGTGCGCAATCAGAGGATGTGTGCTAAGATTAATGTTCAGTTGCCAAAGACCGTCAACAAACATTACACGTTCACGGACAAGTGTGCTCGTGCTGAGGAGGGGAGGAGACTTCCAAGGGAAGAGATTGTTGTCGAGGTTGATTCAAAGGATGACGACGACGCCATCGCCCCAAGGAAGAAAAACAAATAGTGCAATAAGAAGCAGAAAGGGAAAGAAGTGATGGCCATTCAGATCTCTGGTGATCCCAACACCGGCAAGGAAGCAAAGACCGAGACACCCGACAAAGAAGCTGCTACATGCGCTGATTGCCGAGTGACTGAGAAAATCGGTAGGTTCGACGGGCCATACTGCAAGATCCACAGAACCAAGGGCCATGATCTCCAAGATTACAGGAGGGTTGAGTAGCTTGTCGAAAGACAGAAGGCTGAGTATGAAAAACATGATTAGGAGAAAGCCCAAGATGGCGCTGGTGGGAAAGGCCGTGGCGGCTGTGGGGGTCACCGCTATAAGGACAATCAACAAAAATAGAAGCCCACTAGGGGCTGTGAGAAAAAGGAAGATGAAGATGATAGTGAAGAAGAGGATGATGATGAGTCCAGTGAACAATAATTTTTCATATGGCTACCGTGGCATTGTGCATTGATGGGGGCGCTTCTTTGCACTCCTCTCACCGTTGACTCAAGCAGTGGGCACGTGAGGTCAATACAACAGAGCCAGTAGCGAACTCTCGGGAACCACTCAAATGGTCCCGCTCGCCCAACATCTTTGATATTGAGGACCACCCAGATCGCACCACTGCGGTCGGATGCTTATTGTTGTTGGTTTCAACAACAATCTGCAACCTCAAGGTCACAAATATGCTGGTTTACGACGGGGTAGGGTTGAATTTGATTTCCCCTGAAGTGATTAAGAAACTCTTAATTCCTGATGAAGACCTCAAGAGGACTGGCACATTCCACGGGATCAACCATGGAAGGAGCCAACATAAGGGAAAGATTACATTGCCGACAACGTTTGGCGGGGAACTGAACTTCAGGACTGAGAAAGTTGTGTTTGATGTGGTCAAGCTTCCCTTGCCATTCAACGGAATCCTTGGTCGTCCAACTTTGGCCAAGTTCATGGCAGCATCCCATTACACATATAACACCTTGAAGATGCCGGGGCCAATAGGAGTCATTTCCATCCCGCCAGAGAAGAAGGATGCAGTTATATGTGTTGACAAGATGTATAGAGATGCGGTTGCAGCAGATGCCGTCGTGGCCTTGGCTCCCGCCAAGGAAGGAAAGAAGAGTAAGAATGCTAGGAAGGACACCGACAAGGACCCCGGGAAGTCCGACTCTTTGGAGTGCGCTGCGCCCGGTAGCGACTTGCCGGAATGTTCGACTGGTAAGAAACCCAAGGCTGCTCCCCCTGCAACAAAGAAGGTTTCGACGAGGCAGGATGGCGCTAGTGGTACTTTCACCATTAGTGCCAACCTTGATGGCAAATAGGAAAGCGTGCTTGTTGCCTTCCTGCGGGTGAACATTGATGTGTTTGCATGGCAACCATCTGACATCCTCGGTGTTCCCAGGGAGGTAATCGAGCACCACCTTGCCGTCTACCCTCATGCCAGCCCCGTCAAGCAGAAGGTCAGAAAGCAAGACTTGGAGCAGCAACAGTTCATCGCCAAAGAAATCAAGAAACTCGAAGCAGCGGGTTTGGTCAGAGGAGTGTTGCGTCCCACTTGGTTAGTAAATCCAGTGGTGCACAAGGCAAATGGGAAGTGGAGACTTTGCATTGACTTCACTGACTTGAACAAAGCATGTCCAAAGGATCCCTTCCCCTTGATGTGCATTTAACAGATCGTCGATTCCACTTCATGATGTGGTTTTCTCTCTTCCCTTGATGCATACTACGACTACCATCAGATCTTCATGGCCAAAGAATACGAAGAGAAGACCGCGTTTATAACCCCATGTGGCATGTACTGCTTTGTACGTATGCCTTCCGGGCTAAAAAGCGACGGTTCTACATTTGCAAAGGGTTGTGCATATTGGTTTTAAACCTCAACTACACTGAAGCATAGAAGCATGCATGGATGATATCGTGGTCAAAACCAGAGATAAGTCCATGCTTATCAAGGATCTGGAAAAAACCTTTGCATATCTATGGAAGATCCATTTGAAGCTCAATCCAGAGAAATGTGTGTTTGGCATTCTGTCCGGCAAGCTCCTTGGATTCTTTTTGTCTCAGAGAGGGATAGAAGCTACCCTGATAAGATCAAGGCAATAGAGCAGATGCAAGCCCCAAAGACTATCAAGGATGTGAGTCATCTGGTAGGCTCCGTCGCTACGCTGAGCAGGTTCATTTGAAAATCCACTGAGCGTGCCTCGTTGTTCTTCAAAATCTTGAAGAAGGCCGGCCCAATGAAATGGACCCTGGAGGCAATGGCTGCAATACAGGATTTGAAAGCCTACCTTTCATCTGCACCAACCTTGGTTGCGCCTAAACCGCAAGAGCCGTTGCTGTTGTATCTAGCAGCAATGAATCAAGTGGTTAGTGTTGCATTGGTGCTGCAGAGGGAAGCATGTAGCGAAGAAGCCGAAGCAGCATAGTCGCCCAATGTTGAGCCAAACCTATCCCCTGCAAGTCCTGATGTTGATGAGGGAAGAAGGACACAATTACATGCTGATAATCATAAGGCGTTAGCCAGGAAGAAAATGGTGCAGCGACTAGTCTACTTTGTCAGCTCCCTCTTGTAGGGGGCAAGGTCAAGGTACTCTAGGGTGCAAAAGATGATCTTCGGCCTTCTCATGGCCTCGAGGAAACTGTGCCATTACTTCCAAGCTCACAAGATCACAGTTGTGACTCGCCTTCCGCTGTAGCGTATATTATGGAATCAAGAGGCTATCGGCAGGATAGTGGAGTGGGTACTAGAACTGTCGAGTTTTGCTCTGAAGTTTGAAAGCACGAGAACTATCCAAAGTAGAGCACTGGCAGAATTCATTACTAAATGGACACCAATGCCTGATGAAGAGGTGCCAGAAATAGCCCCCGGCAAGGAGACCCCCAAGGAGTGGGTAATGTATTTTGATGGTGCTTTTTCACTACATGGTGCAGGGGCTAGAGTGCTGCTTGTCGCACCCACCAGAGAGCACCTCAAGTATGTTATCCAGATGCACTTCCCTAGGGAACATGCCACCAATAACATCACAGAGTGCGAGGGGCTTCTTGTTGGCCTTAGGATTGTAATAGAATTGGGGATAAAGAAGATAGTCAACCGTGGTGATTTCCAGCTCATTGTGAAGCAAGTGAATAAGGATTACCAGAGCCCGCTAATGGAGGCGTATGTGGAAGAAGTGAGAAAGCTGGAAGATCACTTTGACGGGCTGTAAATAGAGCACGTGCCCCATGCGGAAAACGGCATTGCTGACCACCTGTCAAAGTGCGTTGCTTAGAAGCTCCCTATGGAATAAGGAACTTCTGTACTCCACCTAACTCAACCATCAATTTCCCTGTTAGCACTGGCTAGGAAAAGAAGAAAAGTGAACATGGGCAAACATTTCCAACAGAGCTCCCTGGATCTACTGGTGAAAAGGCTGCTGGGAGGAGTCCTATCTTGGTTGGTGAGCTGCATCCTCCAGCAGAGCCCTGAGTTCTCGCTGTTGAGGCTAGCACTCCCATAACAGAGGAGATGCCTTTAATCCTTGTCGTCGAGCGACAAGCTCCGGCATGGGCACAACATATAGTCCATTTCTTGCAACTAGGAGAACTTCCTGATGACCCAGAGGAATCTGAAAAGGTGGCTGAAAGTGCTAGTTATCGACTAGAGGGGGGTGAATAGGTGATTTTTATGAAAGTCTTCAAAACACAGGGGCTTTGAAGACAAACGATAGAAATGAACCTATTGATATGCAGCGGAAGGTAGACTACACAAGATAAGCCATAGTCAAGTAAGCAATGAAGTGAAAACACGAAGACTATCAGCAGCTAGGTAGTATGGATCAGGATGGAAGATAGTATGAAGCCAAGCAGTAAAGAGTCTTCACTTAGTGAAGTCAATCAGATCATACATGCATGCAATGAATTCACGAAGACAAACTGTAAAGTAAAGGGAAGTGAAGGATAGAACTGGTAGCTTTATGAAGACAAGGATTTCGTAGACCAGTTCCAGTTGCTGTGACAACTGTACGTCTGGTTAGGGAGGCTGAGATTCAACTCAGAAGACCGCGTCTTCACCTTGTTCCCCTTGAGCTAAGGACACACAGTCCTCGCCCAATCACTCTGGTAAGTCTTCAAGGTAGACTTCCAAACCTTCACAGACTTCGTTCATCGGTGATCCACAATGACTCTTGGATGCTCAGAACGCGACGCCTAACCGGCTGGAGGACTCACATTCCTCAAGTGTAACAAGTCTTCAGGTCACTTAGACAGAAAGACTTTAGTGATGCCTAACACTCTTTGGCTCTGGGTGTTTTTGGCTTTGTCCTCACAAGGATCTCTCTCTCAAATGCTTTGGAGGTGGGTTGCTCTCAAACGACAAAAGATGTGCACTAACTCTGAGCAGCCACCAATTTATGGTGTAGGGGGTGGGCTATTTATAGCCAGGAGGCAACCCGACCTGATTTGTCCAAAATGACCCTGGGTCACTAAGGAACTGACATGTGTCCAACGGTCAGATTTCAAACACACGCGACAGCTTGGCTTGGGCTACAAGTTAAGCTGACTCATCCAGCTCTGGATAAGATTTGCTCTCATAGTCTTCGCTCGAAGACATAGGATTTGGTGGAGCATCACATCAGTCACTCTAACTTTGTTCACTTGGACCCCACTTAATAGTGCGGGGGTTCCTATGACTCAACAAAGAAGAAAAGGAAACTACGAAACAACTATGTCTTTGTACTCCATAGTCTTCATACGATGTCTTCTCATGTCATAATCTTCAATGTGAATCTTTTCACAGACCACCATTGTCTTCAAACATTTTTAGGGGTCATCTCTGGTAGGTAATCAGTATGGGACAACTACATGTGTTATCCTGCAATTCTCACAAACACATTAGTCCCTCAACCAAGTTTGTCATCAATACTCCAAAACCAACTAGGGGTGGCACTAGATGCACTTACAATCTCCCCCCTTTTTGGTGATTGATGAAAAACTGGTTGAAGTTTTCAACGGGGATAAAAGTATGTGAAAGTTGGGAATTACGACATTGTCTTCATAAGTAGCAAAAGGCTCCCCCTGAAGATGTGCATATAAGTAGTTTGCTTTTGAATGCAAATGCACATGGCAGGTTTTACATTGTGGAGATCCTCTTCAACTTATGAAGACAATTCATCATGCATATAAAGATATAACGAAGATAATGACATGCATAATGAAAAATGGACATTTGCGGAATGACTTCATGCAGAATTTATCATCGCATCACAGAGTAGCAGAAAAAGTAGCAGACGACGATCGAGTTTAAGTGTTACAACCCAAAGAACCAAATGCATAAAAAACGAGAGTTGTAAACACTTGGCAAAAATAGTGCAATCACCCATAAGGACCCGCTTGAAGACTATCAACTCATATGCTTCTCCCCCTTTTGTCAGTAATGACCAAAAAGGTTTGAAGACATAGACTATCTAATCGTTCCCATCAGGAGTAGATGTAGGTGCAGGGTTGACATTGGAGTTCGGTGGTGCAGAAGGGCCTGGTGTAGTGTCGAGATGCAGCAAAGCCATGGTTGGGGAAGTGGCGTCGTCTTCTTCATCGATGACTCTCGCAACAACAGTTGCAGCCGAAGACGAGTACTCAGAATCTTCTATTGATGGAGTGCGGCGCTAGCTTGGATTGCATGGAGGTCTAGAGTCAAATTTGAAGCCCTCAGCGAAGCCATCTTCGCAAAGATCTTCTTCAGGGTAGAGTAGTGTGAGACTCTTCCAAGACCGCCGACAGGCTTCATGGGCTACGAATGAGTTCTTGGTGGCCAAATTTCTGATGTGATTGACCTCCACCAATATACTCTGCATCTGACACTTTAGCCAGTCATGATGCTTATCCTGCTTCTGATATAAGGCCACAATAAGCTCTCGGTCATTGAGAAAACGAGTACGCTTCCGAGGCCTTTGAGCAATTGTACTATTAGTGGCTTTGGTGTTTGTAGAGGCACACGTATATTGCCAGCCAGAGGATAAGCAGGAGTTGCAGCATTGGGGACATGAGTGCCTTCTATTGGCTGCGTGAAGCTTTGGTGATCAACATTATGAAGATATAGCGGCTACTTGGCAGGTTCTGGGTAGATGGCTTCGACAGACAGATCAACCTCAGGCAGAAATACAAGATGGTTGCGCGTTGAGGGATGATAGTCAATAGAAGAGTGGAGCTTGGTCAGGCGCATCATCCATGGAGCATAAAACTTCAGGCCAAACAGATCAATCCCAGATGCAGCAAGTTGTCTGATGAGAAAATCCTGGGTGTTGAATCTGATGCCATTGACGATGTAAAACACCAAAGTCTTCATGGCTCCTTCAAGTTTAGCTTCAACAGTATATCCTTCGATTGGCCGTAGATTATGCCTCAGAATATGATAGACTGTCGTGGCAAGTACTCGAGGTCTTTGATGAAGAATTCCTTGGGATATGCAGCATCTTGAGGCAATGGCTTCATCATACTGAGCATCTGACTCATATTGGGTTCAAGCCTCTGGAAGACACTCTGCAGTTCATCGCGATGACACTGACAACCAGGCTCATAGAATTCGCCTGGAGTGGGCAGGGATGTAAGATCGATGATGTCTTGAGCGTTGGCTTCATGATGCACATCTCCTGACATCCACTCAAGGACCCATGTCTTCGCATCCCTGTTGTAACCACAAATGTGAAGAGTGGCATAGAATTGTAGCAGCAGTTCTTCATTCTAGTGCTCCTTGTCAGTAACGAATGGGAGAAGACCAACCTCCCTGAAACAGTCAAGGGCTTCTTCAAGACAAGGCAGCCCGGCAATGGCTTCACAATCAAGGCACATGTGCAGAAAGATTCGCCCCTGATTGTACAAAATGCAGGAGTAGTAGCTGCGCTGCTGATAGCTCCAGAATCGATCAGATGAGATCTTTGGCTTAGAGTAGGGATTCTTGGCGCTATCGAAGAATGTATTGTGTGTGTTGGTAGCCTGTTCACGTTGGACGATCCTGGAGATGTGGCAGCACCCAGAAGCCTTTATAGCCTGGGCTTTGGTTTCTAAACTTTGTGGCCTCTGCTCCACATGATAGTCATATTGAGGTCTGGGAGCAGTGGGAGGAACTGGGGCTTTAGTATCCATAGTGGCTTCAGGCGCCACATTGTCTTCGGGCGCCACATTACCTTCAGGCGCCACATTATCTTCAGGTGCCACATTGTCTTCAGCCATGACAGTGTCATTGGATTCAACATCATTGTTTGAGGCTGCCTCGGTAGTTTCGACCTCCGTCTGCTCAGCAACCAGAGGGTCGGGCATAGACTCATTCTCCTCGAGAATGACTTGGTCAGTTGGAGGGGGTGTAACAACTCTTTCTTCTTCTCTTGGTTCTTCTTTTTCTTCATCGGCTGATGTAGCCGGAGTGTCTTCAGCAGCTTTGGCTTTAGACTCAGAGACATTCATAGTTGGGGTGGCTTCAGGAAACACTTTACGTGCTACTGAGCTATGTTACACTTCCCCTTCTGGAATGCTCGACATGGTGACATGTGGCCTAGGGCCTTTGAGAAACCTGCGGAAAGCGGGCGACGCCTGTGGTGACGGAGAGGTCTGTACCATGTAGTTATCATCGTTAAGCACCGGAGTGTTGACTTGAGGTGTTGGAGTTCTGGTTGTGTCTTCATGAATGGGAGTGTTCTGTTGAGAGCGATCGGCCCACGAATCATCCTGAGTTATTGGCGTCAGGGGATGACCAATACTGATGAGTTCGCTGTTCGTAAGAACATGTGATGATACCACTTGATGCTCGAGTTGAGGAAGGACTTCATCATCTTCAACATTGTCTTCATGATCATTGTCTTCAGCTGTGGTGGGGTCAACAGCTAGAAGTTCTTCATCTATAGGAGCCTCTGTGAAAGCAGGCTCATGAATCACTAGGCGACGCTCTTGGTTGGTGGAGTCTGGTCGAGCAACAGAAATAGGCTTAACCACAAGGGGCTCAAAGGCCGCAACACACTCTTTCTTTGAAGACTTTATCATCAGCTTCTTCTTGGATGGGGCTTCATCAGAGGTGTTCTTGTGCTTGCGCTTCCTAGCATCATCTTCAGCTGCCCTGGTCTTCTTCAGTTCTGAAGCTGCTGAGGGGACCTTAGGCTTCGAGCCTGTCATGCTGGCAGGGAAGACAATACGAGGTTCTTCCTGCCTTGGTGCTTTAGTTCGGACCACATCAGACTTCTTTGTTGGCTTGGTAGCCATTCTTGGGTCAATGCCAGGACGGCCAAGAGCTTTGCGCTTCTCAGCCTCATTGTGAGGTTGAACACATTTTTGCGCAAAGTACTTCATGCGCTCTCTTGAACCTTTAGCTTCTTCACGCTTCTTGTGAAACTATTCTTTGAGCTCATGCAACGTCTTCTTGAAGATCTGAACGTCTACCACACTGAGCTTGGCCATGTTCTTCTTGAAGTACGCCTTTTAATAGTTAATTTTGTTCTTTAGCTCAACTATCTTCTGAGCCACGGCTAGCTCATTAGCAATGGCTCAATGGAAGGTGATGCTGATATCCATAGGAAGCTGAAGATCATCGATGCTTATGCTCTGGTCGTTGAACCACTCATCAATGAAGTTGTTCAGAATATCCACGTCAAAGAGGGGCAAATCGTTGAAGATCTCGGCCTCTTGTTTGCTCTTGATGAGTTGCTCAAGGGCGTCATCACCAAGATCTTCGTCACTTGCCAGATCAATGGTGTCTTCTTCGTTCCTGAGAACGGCAACTGGAGTCAGTTCATGCCCGAAAATCTTCTTGGGCTTCTTGGGTTTCTGTGTGTGATGGGCTAAGTTGGGACACCTCTGCAGGGTATAAACTTTCGAGGGCCATGCCCGCAGTTATGTGGCAGATGGGAATTTGTTAATATCCGGTTGTAGAGAACTTGACTCTTGACTTAATTAAAATGAATCAACCGTGTGTATAGCTGATATAGTCTCTTTTTGGTGGAGTCCGGGAAGTGAACATGGTTTGGATTATGTTTGAACGTAAGTAGTTTCAGGATCACTTCTTGACCACTTATAGTTTCGCGACCGTTGCGTAGCTTCTCATCTTACTCTTGTACTTGTATGTTAGCCACCATATTTGCTTAGCGCTTGTTGCAACTCCACCTCATAACCACATCCTACCCATAAGCTTAAATAGTCTTGATCTCGAGGGTTTTGAGATTGCCGAGTCCTCGTGACTCATGGATACTTCCAAAACAGTTGCAGATGCCGATGATACCAGTGCAGGTGTCGCAACCGAGCTCAGTTGGGAGTTCGACGAAGACCTTGGTCGTTATTTTGTGTCTTTCCCGGATGATCAGTAGTGGTGCCCAGTTGGGACGATTGGAGATCTAGCATTTGGGGTTGTCTTCTTTTATTTTGGTTCTGTAGTCGGACCTTGATTGTACTCTGGATGATGTATGATTAACTTGTTATTTGTGTGATGTGGCGATTGTAAGCCAACTCTTTATCCCTTTCTTATTCAGTACATGGGATTGTGTGAAGATAAGCCCTCTTGCGACAAAAACACCATGCGGTTATGCCTCTAAGTCATGCCTTGACATGTGGGAGATATAGCCGCATTGTGGGTGTTACAAGTTGGTAATCAGAGCCATCCCTAACTTAGGAGCCCCCTGCTTGATCGAACCATTGACGTTGTTGAGTCTAGAACAAAATGTTTTGAGTCTTAGCATTATATATATCGGAGAGTAGGATTCTTTTTACTCCTTAGTCCCTTCGTCTCTCTAGTGAGGCCTCCTGACGTAGATGTTTTCTCTTTCCTCTCCTAAATTTTCACTAATTATTTTTAGGATCACGCGGGTATCTTGGGATCGTTCCGATATTCTTCTGATGAGAACATTGTTCTTGGTGCCTCCTGACATTTAGGGGTTGTGGCAGTGTCCCGGGGAGTTGAGCTCCGAGGTGTTGTCGTCACAATTTTATCGTTGCAGTTCTGGAATACCTGAGTTTGCCGACATCGAAAATCTCTTTTATGAAGTTAGTGGTGAGATAACCTCGATGCCACCCAGTACTGGGGCGGGAGTTCGGGAGTATTGCCACAAGCTCATATTACGGATGCTTTTCGAAGGTTGAGGTACACAATTTCTGAAGTTTTCTTGGTTATGTGTTGACGGATGGATATAATTGGAGCGTAGGGCTTGTTACTTGTGTGATATATATTGTGCCTCCCTGTACCCCCAACGCCATATTGCATAACTAGAAAGTTTCAGGAGTTTATAGGTGGGAATTCAAGTATCATGTAGGATATCTTTCCAACAGACACATGATAGGATATGGGATCTATCATATGTTTGTTTCCACCTTATTCTGCAAGCCAAATCCTTGTTTTGTTTTGAGTTGTGGTATTTGAGTTGCTTCAATGTCAAGTGTTGTTTCCATACCTTTTCTAAACGGTGTTCTCATATTTCTATGGGAGTGCTAATCCTTTCGATCATCGATATTGTCATGTTAATTCTTTTCCAAACGGCGTGTTTCTCTTCAAGTGGATCCGATCATTTCAACGTTTGCAAGATCAGCCCTCAATTTTCACAACGTTGTTCGTTTCATCCGTCCCAAGTTTCCTTTTTTTCGGCCCTCCCACACTTTTCTTCAAGGACTCGGATTGCTTAATCAAGTATCCTTTTATTGATGGCAAGTTTCTTCATTCTCTTCCGTCAATGTTCTTATCCGGTGATTCTCAGGAAGATACTAATGGAGCTTCAAGTTCATCATTCTTCATTTTCGTATTATTTTCTTATGGATTCAATTCAAGTTGTAGGTGTTGATCTTATCCCCTTCCTCGTTTCAAGAACTTTCTTATGCCGGTGTATCTCTTAATCATTCACCTCACGCTTTCCATTTGTTTCGTTGTGCTGAAGATATCTTGGAAGATGAGTGCTTCTATTCTTAATCAATTCAAGCTATTTTCGAGGTGGATATCTTGTTCAAGCCATTTAATTCAACCGGTGCACTATCTCTTCTGCAGTAACCTTTCAATGGTGTTTCTTTTGAGTGGGCCCTAACCCACTGGTCTTTCCCAGGATCTTACCTGACTCTTCTAAATTGTCCCAGAGCTATTCTCAAATTCATTTCAAAGTTTGACGTAAGAATGAATTATCATCAGTCAAATGTCTTTCTCCAAGATCTTTCAAATTCTTTTCATCGTTCGTTCAATCTTTATAATTTTCATTCGGAGTGCCTCAACAATTCATGGCGGTGTTTCTCGTTGTCATTCTCGCATTGTGAAGACCGAAGAAGAGTTTCTCTTCAATCATATTTGTTCTCTTGAAAGATGTGGAGTTCAAGTTTGCCACCATCCTCTCATAATTGTTTTCGATTGTGAGAATTATTTTCACCCATCCGAAGAAATTCAGGAGTCTTTTCAGTTTCATTCCCCGGATCCCATCATCTCAGAATTATTCATTCTCAGCTTTCAGCTCTAGTTCTCCAAATCCTACTGATGGATCGTTCAAGTATTATCTAGCCAGCTCATGATCTCTTCATTATCTTGTATCTAAATTGCCTCAAGTAACTTCGCCCGTTTTCCAATTCTTCCTGGCGATTCATTCTTATCTTCGTTGATTTTTAGATTCTTACGGTGGTTCATTCAACACTTCTCTTTCGTTGTTATTATACCAATTTATTCGTTGTTTCCAAATCCTACTGGTGGTTTGTTCAACACTTTCCCAAGTTTGCGCTATATCTCCCTTAACCCATTCAACGAGAATAAGTAGTATGCCAAATCCGTTGCTTGTCATCAATTTAAATTGGTGAAGGATATGCATAACATAATTCTTATTCTTATTTCCTCGAGATGAATTAATTCCTTCTTCTAGAGTTTATTAATGAGGAAGAAATTCTCGGTTACCAGTTGTTCATCTTTCTTTTCCGGGGCTCCAAGTTATTTCAATTATATCATTTCAAAGCTCCATCTAATCAATTCAAGGATTCATCTTATTCTTTTCAAGCTTTCCTTTCATTTCGATCACCTTGTTATCTATCCGGAGTGTTCTAAGAGTTTCTTCATGGTGGTTCGTCAAGGATTCCTTTCATTCTTCAATTGTTCTTCAAGATTTCTCTCGGAGTTAAGATCCGCCAAGCCTTACTCAATATTAAACAGGGTGCTCAACCCATGTTTTGTTTTGAGGAGTTCAAGCATTCTTCATCTTACATTCCAAAGTGCAATTCTTTCTACCTTATCTTTTGAGATGGCGTTATATCATTCTTGACAATTTCCATTCATGTTTCGCGATTCACATGGTGTCAAGAATGAGGTATTTTAAATCCATTAATCTCTTCGTTGAGTTATCTTGTGTCATATTTCACCAAAGCCTTCCCTAAGGAATGTTACTATTGTGGTGCTTATCAATGGTTCAAGTTATCTCTCTATCATCTTGGTGGAAGAAGTGTTTCATCTCATTGGTGTTATCAATTATATTATTTGTTTCCATAGTGGCAGAATTTCGCTTCAATTTTGAGATGTTTTCCATAAGCCCACTACAAGCTTATCCGTTTCGTTGTTGGGTTTTTTTCCAACAACTCCGTTATAACTTTCTTGGAAGGGTGCTTTCCAAGCTCATTTGTGGCAGAAGCTGGCTTTTTCTTCTCCATTCTGTTATTCAAATGATATATCTTCTATTCTTTCTTCCAGAGGCATTGTGATGTTGCTCTCTTAACTCATCATCTCGAATTTTGAGGATCGTGTTCTTTCCGTGCTTATCCATTTAACCGGAGTGTTGTGCCCTCTTTTCAAGTTCTTCCCGTTTTGTCAAGTTTTGCTTCTCTTTTCTACCGGAGTGCTGCCTGCATTCCTTCGTTCTCATTCCTTGCTTATTACGTTTTGACCAGAGTGGTTACATGTATTTCCTTGTCGCTGAAGCTCTTCATTCATTTCTTTGCAACCCAAGGTTTTCGCTATGTTCCTTGTTCCTCTTTTCTAACAGAGTGTTTTCAACTTCGTTCATCTCTGTTGTGTTCTTTCTTTCAAATTTTCAACCTCTCAAGGTTCTTTGGTTTCACTTGTTTTGTCAAGAAGCAACTTGTTTTATCTCTTCCTCTTCCGTTTCTCCCCGGTGCCATCCTTAGATCTCGGGTCGAGATCTCTTGTGAGTGGAGGAGAGTTGTGATGCCCCAAGACCAGCGCTCCAGATGCCTTCCATGTTTTCCGAGACTCGTCGTGTGATTTGCTTTGTTCGTTGCATTCATATTTGCAGCTTTTGCATTGCATCATGTCATCATGCCATCATTTTCTCAAACTAACTAAAACTCACTTAAAAAATTGCATAGATCTTTCGATCTATTTAAACCGAGGGAATTCACATGGTGAGTTCTATTTATAACATATCCTACTAATAATTATGGAGCTATTATAAATACTCCATTTGTTTGGAAGTAACCGGAAAACACTTGCAAAATATTTCCCATGCCTATTCCACTTCAAGTTTCACCTCCAAACCTTGACAATAATTATTTATCTCTTTTATCGAGGCTCCTCTAAAAATTCGAACATTTTTGGACCTTCCTTTTACCAAGTCCTAGTTCAAACCCATTTGAATAAAATTCAAATGAGTTTGAATTTACATCTTTCAATCATGGCCATTCCTATTTTCTCGGAACAAGCTCATTTTTATGAGTCTAGGGAAATTAACCTACCGCGCAAATTCTATCCCTAACACTTCCTTTATTCTCCTTTTCTTCTTTGATATTTTTCTATTTTGGGGAGATAAAAGAAGAAGAGTTAGGGAGAGCGAGGGAGAACCCAACCAGCCCATTTAGGTCTCCAACAAGAAGCATCAACTGGGCCGGCCTCTAAGGCCCATCCACTCCAGCAGGTCAGCCCGCACCCCCGCTGTAACCCTAGCCTTCCCCTCTCGATCCCCCACTCTCCCTCCTCTCCTCCCACGTGCTCGTTCCCCTCACCCTCGATCCCCTCCTGCCCGATCCTCCTCGACGTCTCGCAAGTCGCCGCGCCGCCCGAACCCGGCCACCAGTGCGCCACCAGCAAGCAGCCGCCCCTCGACCATTCAACCTCCTCCCGCTGTCCGCCCCGCCGCGCCGTGCCAGCGACCACCGTCCCTGATGACCTCCACTAGGAGCCTGTGACCCCTACGCCTCCTCCCGGTCTACCTTCCTCTGCCCCATTCACGCCACTGCTCGTCCCAATCGCCGTGGCCGCCACCGCAGAGCTTCGAGCCTCTGGCAGCAGTAGCTGCAGGTCCGGCAGCCCTGCGTCCGCCTCTGGCCAAGACTCCCCGATATCTGGGCAGTGCCCGAGCGCTCCTCGCCATGCCGGCATCCCCGTCCAAAACCCTCCTCGTCGCCTGCATCTTCTCCGGCAGCGCCGCCGCGCCCGCATGCGTCTAGCGAAGCTCCGGAGCCGAGCCGTCGTCGTCCTGTTCGACTCCCACCATCGGGGACCGGATCCCCTTGTCAAATCCGGTGGATCCCCGCCGCCGTCCGTCACTTGCAGGTCCCATCTCGCTGAACTTCACATCAGCAGCACCGCCTCACCCTGCTGCCATGTCATGCCACTGCCGCTGCTTTCCCTGCTTCACACGCTGGCAAGCTCCAAGGCCGTCCCCGGAGAACTTACTTACGACAAGTTCGTGTACCCACGCCGTGTGTTTTCTTCTGCCAAGTACCACGACTACAGCCGGTGTGCATTTTTGTCAAGTCCGACTATGATAAACGACTACATGACAAGACGCCAAGTACCACTACACCCGGAGACCTCGGACCCGTCAAGTCCAACAATGATTGTGTACAACTACTATCACCCCCGGGAACATCAGATGCGTCAAGTTCCTTTTCAAAACGTGTACCACTACCGCCGTCTTCGGAATCGCTAAGAACGCCAAGTACCTTGATGCCCGATGCATAGAACAACTACCGTCGCCGACGACCCGGGTAGCAGAAACACCAAGTATCACTTCGAGTTGATGAGATGGGCAAGTTCAAAGACCCCAAGTACCACGATGATCAAGGCATAGTACCACTACCTTTGTCGTGTACATCTACCATCGCCGAAGATCCATGTACGCCTACTGTCGTGGGTTTGTCACAGCTGATGTCCTCGTGAAAGGACTTAGTCGTGGAGCCATCGCTACGGGTTAGCTTAAAGGGGTTAAACCGAACAAGGTAGACGAGGGGTTTTTACACTAGTTCGGCCCCTTCGATGAAGGTAAAAGCCTACGTCTAGTTGTGTTGGTATTGCTAGGGTTTCGATGACCAGGGAGCGAATCTGCTTTGCCTGGCTCTCGAGTTGTTATCCGTTGTCCCTAAACCGCTGCCGGGTCGTCCCTTTATATACACAGGTTGACGCCCGCCAGTTTACAGAGTCCCGAGGCCGGATCATAAACGTGTCCGGCTCGGTCTCTATCCTTCCTATCTTACAATGCAAGTTACATGAGAAAGTCGGTTTACATCTACAGGCCTTAATTCGCCTTTGGGCCTTGGGCCTTCGTAAAGCGCCACCATCCTTACGTCTTCATGGGCTTCTGATCTTCTTGGAGTTAATCCAGCTACTCCTGTCCGGTTTATGTCCAGTACTAATATCTCCAACATTAGGCCCAGATTGATTTGAACTTGTTCATGTCAATCTTCAACACTTAGAAAAATTCTTCCCTTGCACCTTCACCTTGATCTTGTAAACCGCCGTGACGTCATACTCCAGGATCATGCTAAATCGCCATGACGTCTTCTTGTTATTTAAAAATGGTACATCTCACCTTCAGTTAATGAGCCTCCGACAATCGAGGTGACCGCTCCTGTTAGGTATCCAATATTCTGACCACTTGATTCTCGCGCCTGTTACCTCCCCCTTTACCTTATAAATAGGGCCACGGGTCATTTCCTGGCCACGGGTCATTTCCTTTTTTCCCTCTGTCTCTTCGCTTCTTCTTCCTCCTCACGACGCCTCTACACCTGAGCGCCGCCGCTGTCGCCGAGCTTCGCTTCCGCCTCTCCGTTGGCCGCTACATCGACCTGGTTGCACCAAAGAGCCGCGGCGTACCTCCACTGCTTCAACAGCCGCTGTAAGTCTTTCCCTTTCCTCCTCTATAGATCTATCTAGGGTTTCATTGTTCATCGAAGTTCATCGAAGCTCCGGCACTGTTCTTCCCTGTTCCGCTTAGTCCATGGATAAAAACCTCCAGCTTGATGTATTCCATGTAACAGCTACATCATTCCTTATCTTCTGCTATCACAACAAACCCTTATGTGCATAAAAACTAATCTGGACCTTTGTGAACCGCTTCGGGACCAACCTTTTTAGGTCTAAATATTTTTGCTTTTCCTGTCTTACGGTAGATCCAAAATTTCCATGTAATCTTGTGAAACCTGTTTTACCTTATTTAGTCATTCTTTCCTTAGACCTGTATATTCTTTATCACATAGGCGGTTTACCTTTGTAGAAAGCAATCTATCACATACTATTAGTCCCCTTGTAAACCGGCAATCCCCTTATCTCCGTTGCCATAATCCGGTTTAGCAGTATGCGTATACCTTTGTTCCGTTTATCGCTTTGGCATTCATCATTGTATCGGCCTCCGGTTTACGAAATTTACATACTTGGATTTCTTTATCCCGTTGCACCTTATGCACTACCATGAATGAATTGTAAACCGGTATTTCTTTTCAGCTTTTCACTTGCAATGGCCAAGCAGTTTTATTCCTGCAACTAGGCTTCCTCCTGGGTTACCGAGGATCAACTTAATGGAATGGTCAAAATTGGTACCTTACCAAAAAAGAATGAGATCCGGTGGCGAGTTCCTGGACCGGAGAACCCTCCCACTCCCAAACAGGGTGAAGTAGTGGTGTTTGTTGATCACATAGGCCGTGGCTTCAAACCGCCCGGGTCAAAGTTTTTCTGGGATGTGCTTGCCAGCTTTCAACTCCACCCTCAAGATATTGGACCCAACTCGGTATCCAATATATGCAACTTTCAAGTTTTTCGTGAAGCGTACCTCTAAGAAGAGCCAACTGTGGAGCTGTTCCGGGACTTCTTCCATCTAAACTAGCGCACTGAATTTGTAGACGGACCCAATACTGAACTTGGTGGCATCTCCATTCAAAAAAGAAAAGAGGTTGAATTTCCTCATGCCAAGCTGCATAGTCACCCCAAAGAGTGGAACCAAACATGGTTCTACTGTAAAGACACCTCCCCTGAAGACGAGAATCCTTTGCCGGGTTACCGTGCCCACCGGCTCGCCAACACTCATCCACTTCCACAGCGGCTAAGTGCTCAAGAACGGGCCCCGTATGCACCTCAACTCGCCAAGCTGAGAGCCTTCTTGGCCAATAGTTTAACAGGTGTAGACTTTGTCTGTTGTTGGATATCTTGCAGCATCTTGCCGTTAAGTCCCAGCTCCGGCTTAATGTGCGAGTATACTGGTGAAGTAGATGACTCCCAACGTCATACCAACATTCAACTAACTAATGAAGAGGTCGCTAAGGCCGTCAAGAATATATTGAATGAATCGGAAGCTGTCTGTCGCCAAACCGGACTAGACCCCTTTTACACGCAGAACAAACCGCCTGCTGTGAGTATTGTTCCTCCGCTTTACCCTTGATATCTTTGGACTGTACAATCCTTGAATGCCCTTCTTTTTACTTTTAAACTGGGTGATGATCCGTTTTGGAAGAAGAAACCTCAAGAGAAAGCGGCAAAAACTGCCCGCCCTAAAACCAAAGCCATCAAGAAAACCACAAAGTGGAAAGCACCTGAACGCATCAGTATGGAACTGGACGATGACCCGGATGAAGCGGAAGTTGAGGTAGAACTTGATTCACTTGGTTCCCTTTTCATGCATCTCATTGACAATGATACTTATCAGGAGGACGTGGAGTGTAGCCAAGCTGACGATGTAGAGGTATTTATCCTTTCCTCCGGTTCAGACTCTATGCCAACACAAAAAATCCGTCAAGTGGTCCGGAAAGTAAGCTTTTCTCATCCTCTTGCTCACTTGGATCCAACATTTATTTTGAAGAAGCAGCAGCACGAGGCTCGCCGCACAACCCGGCACAGCGGCCAAAAGGTCACTTCGGCCGGTTTACCTGACACCCCGGTTTGAAAGCGCTGATCTGAGGTCTCACCCACTTCTGACAATTCTTATCCCAAGGCAGGCTATTTCCGACGACCTCTTAATCTGTCCGATTCAAATTATCAGGTGACACCTCCTTCATCCTCTGGCGAGTCAACAGCGACCCAACTTCCTCCTCTCAAAACTGTAGCTGGGTAAGTACTTCAATCCCTTCTTTTGATGTTTTCATACTTTATATACTATGCTTAATTTTCGCATCTTTTTCTGTTTTAGAGCCAAAGCCAGACCCAGCAAAAAGGCTCGGGTGACCAATCCGCCCGAAGACCAGATAGTTCTTGAACCGGAGCAAACGGCTAGACTGGAGGGTCCAAATCCAAATCCTGAAACTACCTTTGATGAACCACCCCCTCAAGATCACAATACTGATGAACAACTAGAAGTTGACACTGCTTTACCTGATGATGAACCAGCAAATCCCATCCGGGCTGATGATAGACCTTCTAGTCCGGCGAAAGCTACTGACACCCCATCAACTCCAGAAAAGTCTGCTGGAGACAAAGAAGGTGATGTAATCATTACCGGTATGAGCCACAACTCTCCTGGCCATCCTGTTATATTGGTGAAACATAGTGCCAAGGAAGAGCGTGCTGCCATGGAAAAAGGCAAATGGAGCACCGACTTGTCAAGCTATGCCCATCTCAGCGCTCAAGAACTCCACTCCGGTTTTCTAAACCGTCTGCACTCAAACCGTGATTATGATGTCGGTTTGGTGAACTTGATGAAGGAACGTTATGAGGTATTTTCATCACTTTTCCTTTCTTAAATCCAAAGTACAAGTATCATCCCAAGTAGCCCCCAAGGGCCAGTTTATGATGGCAATCATAAACCTGGACTTTGTAATATCTTAATCCTTGCATGCTGATCCTCCATATGTCAATTGATCTTTGGAAATAAACCGGCACTTTACCATTGTATTCCTATAGTTTTCATCGGTGTAGCCCCCAAGGGCCGGTTTAGCTTTGCAAGGTAAACCGGGTCTTGAATCAATGTGTCATTTGAGCAGATGTACATTAGCCCCCAAGTGTTAAGGATAATGCTTGCATTGTACTTGAGACTTGTGAAAAATATATTGATGATAGAGTAAATAGGCATTAGCCCCCAAGTACAAAGTGCATAACTTGTTATACGCTTGGTACTTCATAACCTGTCTTTATGATATATCTCACCTTTGTAGGCTGAGCTGAATAAGAAGGATGCTCAAACAGCGGACCTTCAAGGGAATGTTAAATCTCAACAAGCAGAGGCTTCCAAAGCCAAAGAAGAGCTGACCAATGCCTTAGCAGCTATGGATAAGCTGAAAGAAACCTTTGACAAAGAGCGTGCAGACTGGGAGATGGAAAAGGCCGGTTTAACAAAGAAGGCCGATGACACAGAGGCAGCCCTCAAGCCGATGGTTGAAGAACCGACCGGCTTAAAGCGACAGATTAACGCCATGACTTCTACTGTGTTTGGTGAGTACCCTCTCGTGCAGTTTGTCTAATTCATAAGATCTTATCAATGATCAGTTTACTGATGCTTAACCATGACAGGGACCCGCATTGCTCATCTGGGCTCTGACATGAAGATGAAACTTAAAGCGGCCTTCACCTTGATAGAACAGCTGTTCTCTGGATCCCAGCGAGCCATTTGCACTGCAGCTTATAACAAGCCTCCACCATTGCTGATAAAAGAAACTATTGAAAAGCTGGCCATGCTACCTGCCCGGATCAACAAACTGAAGAGATCAGCCGCAAGATCAGGAGCGCTGACCGCGCTAATCCGGGCCAAGGCATGGATTCCGGATCTTGAACCGGCAGATATTATCAAAGGGTATCCTGGTGTGAAAGAAGACGGCTCAGACTTCAATAACGACGATCTTCGAAGGCTGACAAAGGAGATGCAACCAATAGCAAGCAAACTGGCAGAGGACACAGATTTATTTCATTTCCAACTGGTTTATGATGCTGAGGGAAAAAGATAGCCCGCATTGATCCATAATGTTGAAGATCTTGTGCCACCAATCCGTAAGCATACTTACGCTCCTGACATTGACCCCTCCAATCTTATCCATGAAGAGGCCGTTTTTCAAGCCTTAACCGGAATCGATTGGTCAATGGTTGATTTCCAGCGTCTCGGGAGGGATGAAGAGAATATGACCACGCAAGATGACCCTCAATCGTCAAGCCGTCCCGATGAGGAATCCTAAACTGGTGGTCGGTTTACCAGTTGCAGTCTTCCACTCTTTGAAAACAATTATTCAATTTGGGTTGTTTAAAGCGCCTTGTAATAGGATAGCATGAACACCTTTATCTGCCATGCCTTCGAGCATGTTTGTTTTGCTTGATACCTGAAAACTTGTTCTGCCTTTGGGATCTATTTATGCATAGTCCATTATGATTTGTGTTCCTGCATATAAGAACTTGAAAGTGTCCTAGTGGTTTACCACTGGATGGGTCATGATGCACAAAAAATATATACATAACTTGGATGGACAACCAAGATTTGTAAAATAGATGATACTTGTCACATACCTCGTTGGCTGACCAACTGTTTGTATAGTAAGGGGGAAAAACACCAATCCGGAGTGTTGATGACTCCTTCACTCTTGCCTGTTCATATAAAAACCAAGCCGGACTATAATAGCCGTTGATTTGTTCGTATAATGCTGGTGACATCTAGTCAAAACCAGACCGGAGCAACGTACTGCCGGTTTAAAAACTAATCATGTACTGACAACTAAGCATTGATGTCACAACCCTAGAATTTGGTTGCAGAAAGTGGCTTTGCATCCATGCATCATGTTTAAATTCAAGAAAACTTGAATTGAGGAAATTTGAAAGCCTCAAAAATTTTAATTAAAAGAAGGGCAAATAACCCTGGAAAATGCATCCAATGTTTCCAAAATGCTCTTCAATGATGTTTAATATTTTTGGCAAGGGTTTTGGTCCAAACCAAAAATATGGAACATTTTTGAGGAATTATTTTGGCCATTTGGATTTAAATCAATAAATATTTGAGTTGGATTTAATTCTTCTATAAAAGAATTGCAAGTCCAACAATTCTGAAAAAACCTATGAGTGGCTTTGAATATATTGCATCAAGCCACATAAATATTTTCAGAAGCTACTAAATGATTTGGGTTGTGAATCAAATCAAAACAAAACAAAAAAAATAGAAAATTGAAACAGATTGAGCGAGAGAGAAGGATTACCTGGCGCTTACCTACATCCCAGAGGCCCACTACTATGCGGCCCAGCCCACCAGGGGCATACCTCTCTTCAACCTCTGCCTACTGGCAGAGGCAAGCCGAGCACGGCACCCGCGCGTGCCGGCACGCAGCTGCGTGCCTGGCCTCCCCTGGCCAGCGCGGTGCCTCCCACGACACCCTAGGACCCCCTCTGCTTCTCCCTCGCTCTCTGGACCTCTCTTCCGCTCGCTCCTCTGCTTTCTTCCCCTAGCGGAGCTCGCCGTCACTGCTCGTCACCACCGCGGCCACCGAGCCCCCCCCTTGCCTATCCAGCTTGTCGTCGAGGTCCGCCATACCCCGAAGCCCCTCTACGACGAAGATGAAGACCCCGGGAGCCCCGCAGCGTCGCCACCACCACCATCACCGTCCCCTGCCTTGGCGGCCGCTGTCGCATGATTCGCCGCTTGCCGGTCGTCCCCGAGCCCGCTGAAATCACCGCTGGCCCCTTGTGAGCTCCTCTTCCTTTCCTCCCCGTCCTCTTGCTCGCGCACCTGCTCTAACTATGCTAGCCGTCGCATCCATGAGCTCACCGCTGGCGTCCTTGTCGCCGCCGTCGTTGTAGGTCACTGAACTCGTGCCCGAGCACGTCGTTGAGGTCCTGTAGCCCCTGTAGACCCAACGGTGTGCCTAGTTTGCTTCGTCGTGCACCACTGCGCCATCTCGCTCGAAGCCGTAGCTCTGGTAGCCGCCCAACTCGCCTGCGCCACCGCTACCAAGAGCCCCGCGCCGTGTTTCTGCCACCGCTAGATGCACGGGAGCACGGGCTCCCTCCTGGTTCCCTCAACGCGCCCAGCCGTCGCCCCTAGTGCCACCCCGGCGATCCGCCGCCGCACTACGAGGTTGCCGGCGCTTGATCCGGTGACACTGACGTGGAGCCATCATTAGGCGTTAATCACCACTAACCCTCCTAACAGACACTGACGAGCGGGCCCCGCGTTGGGTCAAATCCCAGTCAACACGGGTTTAACCTCTAATTAACTATAAGCATATGACATGTGGGACCGGGTCGACAGGTTTGACCATGGTCAGCCCTGTTGACTTGCTGATGTCACGGTGGCGTCATGCTGATGCAATAAGTCCTTTTCTGGATTTGATTTATTTCTAAATAACCAGGAAATTCCAGAAAATGTCTAAAACTTCTAAAATTCATAGAAATTCAACCGTAACACCAAATAAGATAAATTATATATGAAAAATGATCAGAAAAATCCAATCTATCCATCTATACCATTTTCATGCATGTTTGAGCAACTTAACATCACTGTTTAGTCCAAAACATGATAATGCACTATTTGAATTCATAGTTTGAATTTGAATTTGAACCTTGAGTTCAAATCAACCCAAACCTATCTGTTACTAGTTGCATTAGCTCAAATCACAACATATTGTCATGTCATGATCATGCATCATATTGTGCATTGCATTGATTGTGCTCTTCCTTGTTTGCCGGTAATTGTCCCCTTTCGGTAGACACCGCTCCGACGCTATGATCGTTGACACTGATGAAGACTCAATGTTATCTTCAAAAGTGCCAGGCAAGCAAAACCCCCTTGTTCATTTTGATACAATCCCCCTCTCTCGCTCCTGCTCTCTTTTAACGCATTAGGGCAACACCGATTCAACTGTTACATGCTGCGGTAGTTGAACCCTTTCCTCTGCATGACCTGTCATTGCCACAGTAAATAGATGAAACCCACTAGCATGAGTAGGAGTTGTTTGAGCCCTGATGTGCCTACTCATTCATGCTTGTTTGTCATGCCTGCTACTGCTTAGAGTTGAGTTTGGTCTGATTCATCGGGAATGAATTGGAATGTGGTGAACATGTCCTACCGTTGAGAGCTAAGTGTGTGAACATGATTTGGTAAAGGTAGCGGTGAGAGGCCATCACTGGTAGAAAAAGGGCCTGTTGTCCCGGTTCGTAAGGGCCTTTAGTCCCGGTTCCTGAACCGGGACTAAAGTGTCGGTACTAATGCCCTATACCTTTAGTCCCGGTTCAATCCAGAACCGGGACTGATGGGCCTCCACGTGGCCTGTGCGCGGAGCCCAGGCAGGAGACCCTTTGGTCCCGGTTGGTGGCACCAACCGGGACCAATAGGCATCCACGCGTCAGCATTTCTGTGGCTGGGGTTTTTGTTTTTTTTGAAAGGGGGGGGGGTTTGGGGGTTTTGGGGGGTTAATTTAGGTGTTTCATATATTGTGTTAGCTAGCTATAATTAATAGAGAGAAGTGTCCTCTCTTATGTCCGTGCTTGGTCGACGCTACGTACTATACATACGTATAGAGAGGACTAGACACGCTAGTTAGCTAGTAAGCAAACGAAGGAAACAGAAGATCGTCATGAACATATATGCATACAGAGAGAAGTGATATCGACCACCTCTCCTTCTCCGAGAGATTGGTCGAACAACAAGTTCTCGTATATCTATCCGACACTACCGGCTACATATATACAATAATTATCTCTTACAAATATAATCATACGGACTCATGGTCCACATAGTATTCTCCGTCTTCAGCGATCACTTGGTCAAGAAAGAATGCCGCCAATTCCTCTTGAATTGCTCGCATGCGAGCTGGTGCTAGGAGTTCATCCCGCTTCCGAAACATCTAATTTGAAGAAGGGGGTCAATACATATATATATATATGAATGAATGAAACTCAATACAAATGATGGTAATAAAATAAAATTGTGAATGTTGTTATTTACGTACTTCATATTGTTCGTCAGAGTACCCGCCCCGCTCACAGGTCGTGTGGCGGATGGACTCGCAGACGTAGTATCCACAGAAATCATTCCCTTTTTCCTGCCACAACCACTTTACAAGAAATAGAGGTCAATCAAACTGATAAGCAAGAATGCTAAATGGTATTGATGAAACTAGCGCTTGAATCACTAGGAGATGCGCGGAACATGCTACTATAGTACTTACTTTCGGGTGTCTAAATTCCAGCTCCTTCGGCAGTCCCGGAACTTTTCTGGTGAATTTTCTCCAAACCCTGCCGGACAAAGAAAACAATTACTTGATATCAGGAAATGAACAAAGTTGCTGATATGGTGGATAATGATCGATTTAACTTACTTCTTGAGGATTTCAGTCATGTCCGCATACTCCTGGGGATCTTTTCGTTTAGAGTCCAAGACGGTTACTACTCCCTGCTCAAGCCTAATCTCTAGGAGAATATAGTGGAAACTGCACACGCATGCATAACTCATCAATTACATTACTATAACCTGGACTAATATATAAGGGAAACCGAATATGCACAAGACAGTAACACTCACTTGAAGTTGTAAGGAAAGAGTATTATATCTTTGTTTTCATTTTTTTGAATGATCGTAGCAAGTTGGCCTCGGTATCTCCGGGACGATGTTGAACCTCAGTTGCATCTATGAGATATGTGTTAACGAACCCAATATCACCGATTTGTCTTTTCTTCAATTCGGCGATCTTCATTCTGCATAATATAGTGAGGATAATTATAAATACATGCAATGAAAGAGATGAGCTATATAGAGAGACTTAATGACAGAAGTAGTAGTACTTACAGACAGTAGCAGGTGATCGTTGTTTTATCGAGGGCCAATTGATTGAAAAACTGATAGAACTCCTCAAATGGAATAGGCAACAGTTCAATTCCAACGAGGTCATGCTCCGGTTTAACTCTCGCATACAAAGTACTCCTCCCCCAGACTCTCTGCAGATTTTCAAGTACCAATCATGTAATCTTCGCATCATCGTTGTTAAAGATTTTTCATCTTTGACGAGAGGCTTCCCGTACTCGTATCTGTGTATCTGTACCTCCATGGGATCATAATGTACATCGTCGGGCAGGTAATCGTCAACATTGCCATAACCGGGCACCATCCTCGGATCGACGATGTCGCTAGGCACCTTGAGGGGGGGGGCACGATTGCTTCGCTTGTTCGCCGAGCTGGGCAATTTGTTTCCCATCTGCTCGTCGTTCTTTCAGCCTTTGATCACTGACTGTACTTCCCGATCGTTCCGCTTTGGCCCATGTCTTTGCAATAATGCGCTCATAGTTGCCTTTCGGCGGAGACTTGGGTGGTTTTGCCAGGGCAGCCAGAGTGCGCTTCACTTTCACCGGATCTACCTTCTCCTCCGGAGGTGGATGTCTCTTTGCTCTCAACCCTTGAAACCAGTCATCCACTTCGGTTCGCGTGATCTCGGCGTTCTCCTCTGGGGTCCTCTCATATGGTAACTTCTGTGGAGTCTTTAGAGAAGGACCGAATTTGTATGTCCTCCCGCCTCTGGTTGTACTGCTAGACGCCGACCGAGCAGACGGAGCGGTTGTCTTCTTTACTTGCTTACGAGGCAGAGGAGAAGGACTACGACACGCCGGAGCAGCTGGAGCGGCGGCAGGTCTCTTCCGCCCTTGCTGACGAGGCGGAGAAGGAGGAGGCTGGCTGCTCGGGCGCGTCGGCGCAGGCGGAGAAGGAGGCGGAGTGCCGCCACGCGCCGGAGAAAGAGCCGGCCGAGGGCCCTAATCGTCACTCGCCGGAAGAGGAGGTGGTGGAGGAGGCGGAGTGCCCTGACTCGCCGGAGGAGGAGGAGGAGGAGGCAGAGGCGTCCAGTTCGGAAGGTTGATGAGCTCCTTCCGCCATAGGCATGGAGTCTTCAGAGCAGACCCCAGCCGAGTCTCCCCTTCACCGGTAGGGTGGTCAAGCTGGAGGTCCTCAAATCCCTCCGTTATTTCATCCACCATCACCCTAGCATATCCTTCTGGAATCGGCCGGCAGTGAAAAGTTGCGCCGGGTTCAGTAGGATAAACAGAGCCAACAGCCGCCTTGACCTTCAAATTCATCCATTGCGTCATAAGGTGGCAATTTTGAGACTCCGTGATAGCATCCACGGGATAGCTGGCAGGAGCCATCAAGGCATGCTCCGGCTGAAGCAACTCGGTGGAAGCCACGCTGCTTCTGCGCTGAGATGGCGGGGTAGCTTCGGGGGAGGCTTCGGCAGTACGTTTGCTGCGATTTGCTTCTCGTTCCTCTATCGCGTCTACCCTTGCTTGCAGCGCCTGCATTTGGGTCTGCTGCACTTTTTTCCTCCTCTCATGGGATTTGTAACCGCCTGCGTCCGGAAACCCAACCTTCCACGGAATGGAGCCTGGCGTGCCTCGTGTCCGTCCAGGGTGCTCAGGATTCCCGAGGGCCATTGTGAGCTCGTCGTTCTCTCTGTCTGGAAAGAACTTCCCTTGCTGCGCTACTTCGATATACTGCTTAAGCTTCCTGATTGGTATGTCCATTTGATCGTTCGTCCAAATGCACTTCCCTATTACAGGGTCCAAGGTTCCGCCAGCCCCGAAGAACCAAGTCCGGCAACGGTCTGGCCAGCTAATTGTCTCTGGTTCGATCCCTTTATCAACCAGATCATTCTCAGTCTTGGCCCACTTAGGCCGGGCTACGAGGTAGCCACCTGACCCCATGCGATGGTGAAGCATCTTCTTCGCAGCATTTTGCTTGTTTGTCGCCGACATCTTCTTACTCTTTTCCGATGTCTTGTGGGCCACAAATGCGGGCCAGTGATCTCTGATCTTCTCATATCTGCCCTTGAATTCTGGTGTCTCATTATTTTCGACAAACTTATTCAACTCTTTCTTCCACCTCCTGAATAGTTCTGCCATCCTCTTAAGAGCAAAAGACTTGATTAATCGCTCTTTAACTGGGTTCTCTGGATTATCCTCTGGCGGTAGGGTGAAATTTGACTTCAGCTCTGTCCAAAGATCATTTTTCTGCATATCATTGACATAAGACACCTCAGGGTCTTCTCTAGCCGGCTTAAACCATTGCGGGATGCTTATCGGGATCTTGTCCCTAACCAGAACCCCGCACTGAGCAACAAATGCGC
The DNA here is from genome assembly GCF_018294505.1 of Triticum aestivum. Classification (NCBI taxonomy): domain Eukaryota; kingdom Viridiplantae; phylum Streptophyta; class Magnoliopsida; order Poales; family Poaceae; genus Triticum; species Triticum aestivum. The sequence continues at coordinate 244,664,961 of NC_057797.1, read as the reverse complement.
TCTTTGTCTGGAGGGGTTCAATCGGTTGGCCGTCGGGCGCGATTGCTATGATCTCAAACTTTTCATCCGAGCTCAATTTTTTCTTCGGGCCTTGTCTCTTTACCGAAGTTGTGCTTGATCTGGAGGGCTAGAAAAAAGAACAAAGACTTAATTAATATGTGTACATACCAAAACAATGAATGCATCAATCAGCTAGTCAGCACAGGCTTAACTAATATATATACCTGGCCGGACTCGGTTCGGTCACCGGAGCCGTCATCACGGTCTCCTTCTTGCACCGGCATTGGGTCACCGGAGCCATCCTCATGTTCTTCTTCTTGCACCGGATTAGGTCACCATAGCCAGCTTGTTCACCCTCTCCTTCCAGACCATCGGTGTCGTTGAGAAACAACGAGACGACATCACTTCCTTCTGCGATTATGTCCCTCAAGAACGCTTCTTTTGCTTCGTCTAGGGCGGTGTCCATAGTTTCTACAAATATTTACAACATGGCAATTATTATTCAAACATGACAGATGGATATATTAGTGCCAAACATGGAACTAGCTACCTAATCATAGTAAGGAATCATATATATTAATTAGTGGCCTCGACCCCCCCCCCCACGTGTTGAAGCTATCAGGAGGGGGTATATATCGACAACAATGACACTACATCTATATGTCCCTCGACGACCCTCGTTCCCGATAAAAAAAGAGGAAGAAGAAGGAAAAAAAGAGGAGAAGAAAGAATAGAGGAGAAGAACTCCTCTATTCTTTCTTCTCCTCTTTTTTTTTCTTCTTCCTCTTCTTTTTTATCCTGTTCTTCCTCTCATGTTCGAGAGGATCGTCAAGGGGTCGGAAGGTTGCCTAGTGTCAAAGGATTCAAGAAAACCATATCTTCATCATTAGGCGAAAGTAACATGTGCATGATGGTACGAATCTCCAAATTTATTTTGGAACGGAGTCCCAGATAAGATAATTCGGTTTTTGGTACAAAGTTCAGCAACACCTTCCAAATATCGTTATTTGGAAGGCCTTTGCTAAAATTCATACAAAAAGGCAAATTATCCTATCCGGGACACCATTCCAAAATAACTTTGGAGGACTTCGTCATGCCCTAGTTACTTCCGGCTAATGATGAAGCCATGGATTTCTTCAATACTTTGACACTAGGAAAGTAACAGGCGCATGATGGTACGAAGTCTACAAAGTTGTTTTGGAACGGAGTCCCGGATAGGATAATTCGCTTTTTCGTACAAATTTCAGCAAGAGCCTTCCAAATATCCCTTTTTGGAAGGCCTTTGCTGAAATTCGTACAAAAAGGCGAATTATTCTATCCGGAACTCCGTTCCAAAACAACTTTGCACAACTTCGTACCATCATGCCCCGGTTACTTCCGTCTAACGATGAAGCCATGGATCTTTAATACTTTGACACTAGGCAACATCTCGACCCCTCGACGACCCTCGAACCCTCGGTGACCCTCGAACCTCTACCCTAGTTCCCGACCCTCGCCCCTCGAACCCTCGGTGACCCTCGAACCTCTACCCTAGTTCCCGACCCTCGCCCCTCGAACCCTCGGTGACCCTTGAACCTCTACCCTATAGTTTTCGACCCTCGCCCCTCGAACCCTTGGTGACCCCCCCTCATGTCGAAGTTATCAGAGAGGGGGTATATCGACCCCCCCCACCCTCATGTAAGAAGAGGAAAAAAGATCGAAGAAGAAAATAGAGGAGAAGAAGAAAGGAATAGAGGAGTAGATCGAAGAAAAAAAAGAAGTCTTCCTCTTCTTATTTTCCTTTTTCCACTCCTTCCTTTTCTTCTTCTTCTTCTTCCTTCTTCCTCTTTTCTTCCTTTTCCTTATTTTACTTTTTCCTCTACACTAACCTAAAATCGATATCTACTAATTAACAACCTAAATAAAAAATGAATACATATATGAAAAAAAAACATCATATGAAAAAAACATTTTTGACATATTTAGCATATTCTAAATTTTCCTAACTCTTTTACAACCAGAAAAATTACTCCAACTTCATGACAGTACCCAAAATTCGTTTCACCAAAAACCTTCTGATCCATAGTTCAAAATTTTCAAATTTCATTCAAATGAAATTTGAATCGGATTCAAATAACTTGTTGAAAACCTATTCTAAACCTCTCCAAAAATTCTGAAATTTTGCCATCGCCTTTGTCTTGCATCAGTACCTCACCACAAATTTTTTTTAAATTCCAAAAATGCCCAAAGCCATCTAGCATTTCATCAAACACCTTCTATATGGACAAAAAAATTCAGAAATTCCAAAAAATTCAGAAAAGTGGACAGCGCGTTGCTGCTGCTCCACTTCTCCTCTCCTCTACTTCTCCTCTCCTTCTGCTCTTCAATGCATCGGGGCCGACGGCGACCATGGAGCAGGGGCGGAGCAAGGGGCGCTCGGGCGCAAGAGTGGCACTCGAGAGGGGGGCTCACTTTGAGGGGGGCGGCGATGGCTGGAGTCCGGCGACGAGGACGGCGGGCTCGGGGCGGCACGCGGTGACGGTGACGGCAGCCTCGGGGCGGCACGCGGTGACGGGGACAAGGAGGCAGGCTCGGGGAGGCACGCGGTGACGGGGACGAGGGCGGCGGGCTCAGGGATGCCGGCGACGAGGACGGCATGGGCTCAGGGAGGTGACGACGTGGTCCGGAGGGCTCGGCGGTGACAAGGACGAGGAGCAGCCTGGCGGCGTCGTTGTCGGAGGAGAGGACGAGGAGATCGATCGAACTGAATCGAGAATTTCACAAGTGTTGGCTTATATAGCCAGAGCACTAGTCCCGGTTCGTGAAACCAACCGGGACTAATGCCCCTCTTTAGTCCCGGTTGCTGCCACCAACCGGGACCAAAGGCCAATTTTCAGCAGCCCAAAGGGCGGGAAGTGGCAGCCTTTGGTCCCGGTTGGTGGCACCAACCGGGACTAAAGAGGGGCATTAGTCCCGGTTCGTGGCACCAACCGTGACCAATGCCCCCTTTAGTCCCGGTTGGTGCCACCAACCGGGACCAATGGCCTTGTGCTGCCCCGCGCCCAAAAGTTGTCCCACCTCACTAGTTGAGAGGGCTCGGGAGTGGTTTATAAGCGCTGCTGCGCCCACCCTCCCGAGCTCCTCTCAACTGCAGGCTTTCGGGCCTAATCTGTCACTGCAATGCATGTGGGCCTACTGGGCCTGTTGCGGGCCTGAATCCTGGCCCATGGTAGGGTTTCTAGTCGTATTCAGGCCGTGGTGGCCCAGTAGGTGGCATTTCTTTGTTTTTTTGTTGCTTTATTTATTTTCTTTTGTGTTTTGCTTTATTTTTTAATTCTTTATGCTTTTAGTTTTAGAAAAATTATAAACTTTTTGTTAATGCCATTAGTTTTCAAATTTGAAAATAATTTTTTAGTTTTTTTGTTTTCTTTGTTGCTTTATTTATTTTATTTTGTGATTAACTTTACTATAAAAATAGTTTTTTCCTGTTTTTTTGATTTGTTTTTTGCATTATTTATTTTCTTTTGTTTTTTGCTTTAATTTTTAATTCTGTTTGCTTTTAGGTTAGCAAAATTATAAACTTTCTGTTAGTGCCATTAGTTTTAGGGAAATTATAAACTTTCCATTAGTGCCATTAGTTTTCAAATTTGAAAACACTTTTTTAGTTTTTTTGTTTTCTTTGTTGCTTAATTTATTTATTTTGTGATTAACTTTACTATAAAAATAGTTTTTTTGATTTGTTTTTTTGCATTATTTATTTTCTTTTGTTTTTTGCTTTAATTTTTAATTCTGTTTGCTTTTAGGTTAGCAAAATTATAAACTTTCTGTTAGTGCCATTAGTTTTAGAAAAATTATAAACTTTCTGTTAGTGCCATTAGTTTTTCAAATTTGAAAACACTTTTTTAGTTTTTTTGTTTTCTTTGTTGCTTTATTTATTTTATTTTGTGATTAACTTTACTATAAAAATAGTTTTTTCCTGTTTTTTTTGATTTGTTTTTTGCATTATTTATTTTCTTTTGTTTTTTGCTTTAATTTTTAATTCTGTTTGCTTTTAGGTTAGCAAAATTATAAACTTTCTGTTAGTGCCATTAGTTTTAGAAAAATTATAAACTTTCTGTTAGTGCCATTAGTTTTCAAATTTGAATACACTTTTTTTGTTTTTTTTGTTTTCTTTGTTGCTTTATTTATTTTATTTTGTGATTAACTTTACTATAAAAATAGTTTTTTCCTATTTTTTTGATTTGTTTTTTGCATTATTTATTTTCTTTTGTTTTTTGCTTTAATTTTTAATTCTGTTTGCTTTTAGGTTAGCAAAATTATAAACTTTCTGTTAGTGCCATTAGTTTTAGAAAAATTATAAACTTTCTATTAGTGCCATTAGTTTTCAAATTTGAATTCTTTGAAAATTGTTTGAATCACAAGTTTGTGATTAACTTACTAAAAAAATGAGAATAGATGCACTTATAGAGAAAATTCAACCTAAATTCCTAGTAAATTTCTATGAATTTCAGAGAAATTCACTATGAATTTAGGTTAAACTTTTCTCTACTAGGGCATCTATTTTCACTTTGAGAGGAGCTCAACAAGGCAGAGAGGGAAGGGCTTATAAACCGGTGTGAGCCCCCTTCGGTTGGCGAGGTGGGACTAAACTCGGCCCGCAACGAGGACCAACCCTTTAGTCCCGGTTTGAAAGTTGGCATGGGCCATGGACTAATGGTCATGGTATTACGAGGGCCGAACCATAAGACATGAAAGCATTTCAAATGAACTCTGAAAAAGTTGAAAGTTGGGATGGTATCATAATTTCACCCACATAGCATGTGCATGTACAAAACGGACAATGGTAGCATGTTCGTGTGTTACAAAGTTGCGGGAGAAAGTCTTCACTTTTTCTTCGCTTGTGTCATTTGCTTATTGCGCCGTAACCATGGATAATCTTCATTGTTTATCAGGATGCTTGGGTCAGCCTTGACATTGAAGGGAGGAATTTCATGAAACTTTTCATAATCTTCAGACATGTCTGTCTTGCCGTCCACTCCCAGGATGTCCCTTTTTCCTGAAAGAACTATGTGGCACTTTGGCTCATCGTATGATGTATTCGCTTCCTTATCTTTTCTTTTTCTCGGTTTGGTAGACATGTCCTTCACATAGATAACCTGTGCCACAACATTGGCTAGGACGAACGGTTCGTCGGTGTACCCAAGATTTTTCAGATCCACTGTTGTCATTCCGTACTGTGGGTCTACCTGTACCCCGCCGCCTAACAGATTGACCCATTTGCACTTAAACAAAGGGACCTTAAAATCAGGTCCGTAGTCAAGTTCCCATATGTCCACTATGTAACCATAATATGTATCCTTTCCGCTCTCGGTTGCTGCATCAAAGCGGACACCGCTGTTTTGGTTGGTGCTCTTTTGATCTTGGGTGATCGTGTAAAATGTATTCCCATTTATCTCGTATCCTTTGTAAGTCAATACAGTCAAAGATGGTCCCCTGGACAACAAGTACAACTCATCACAAACAGTGTTGTCACCTCTGAGACGTGTTTCCAACCAACTGCTGAAAGTCCTGATGTGTTCACATGTAATCCAGTTGTCGCACTGCTCCGGGTGTTTGGAGCGCAGACTGTTCTTGTGTTCATCGACATACGGGGTCACCAAGGTAGAGTTCTGTAGAACTGTGTAGTGTGCTTGAGACCAAGAATATCCGTCCCTGCATATTATTGAGTCTCTTCCAAGAGTGCCTTTTCCAGTCAGTCTCCCCTCATACCGCGATTTAGGGAGACCTATCTTGTTAAGGCCAGGAATGAAGTCAACACAAAACCCGATAGCATCCTCTGTTTGATGGCCCATGGAGATGCTTCCTTCTAGCCTAGCGCGATTACGGACATATTTCTTTAGGACTCCCATGAACCTCTCAAAGGGGAACATATTGTGTAGAAATACGGGCCCCGGGATGACAATCTCGTCGACTAGATGAACTAGGACGTGTGTCATGATATTGAAGAAGGATGGTGGGAACACCAGCTCGAAACTGACAAGACATTGCGCCACATCACTCCTTAGCCTTGGTATGATTTCTGGATCGATCACCTTCTGAGAGATTGCATTGAGGAATGGACATAGCTTCACAATGGCTAATCGGACGTTTTCTGGTAGAAGCCCCCTCAATGCAACCGGAAGCAGTTGCGTCATAATCACGTGGCAGTCATGAGACTTTAGGTTCTGAAACTTTTTCTCTGGCATATTTATTATTCCCTTTATATTCGACGAGAAGCCAGTCGTGACCTTCATTCTGAGCGGGCATTCAAAGAAGATTTCTTTCTCTTCTTTCGTAAGAGCGTAGCTGGCAGGACCTTTATACTGCTTCGGAGGCATGCCATTTTTTCGTGCAAACGTTGCAGGTCCTCCCTTGCCTCAGGTGTATCTTTTGTCTTCCCATACATGCCCAAGAAGCCTAGCAAGTTCACGCAAAGGTTCTTCGTCACGTGCATCACGTCGATTGAGGAGCGGACCTCTAGGTCTTTCCAGTAGGGTAGGTCCCAAAATATAGATTTCTTCTTCCACATGGGTGCGTGTCCCTCAGCAAGCACGTGATCACCGGTGCGCATGGCGGGCTTCTTCCGGTGATCTGCCTCGCCTTTGAAATGCTTGCCTTTCTTTCGACATTGATGGTTGGTCGGAAGAAATCGACGATGGCCTAGGTACACATTCTTCCTGCATTTGTCCAGGTATATACTTTCAATGTCATCTAAACAGTGTGTGCATGCGTGTGAAGGAAATATGCCCTAGAGGCAATAATAAAGTTATTATTTATTTCCTTATAATCATGATAAATGTTTATTATTCATGCTAGAATTGTATTAACCGGAAACATAATACATGTGTGAATAAATAGACAAACAAAGTGTCACTAGTATGCCTCTACTTGACTAGCTCGTTAATCAAAGATGGTTATGTTTCCTAACCATGAACAATGAGTTGTTATTTGATTAACGAGGTCACATCATTAGTTGAATGATCTGATTGACATGACCCATTCCATTAGCTTAGCACCCGATCGTTTAGTATGTTGTTATTGCTTTCTTCATGACTTATACATGTTCCTATAACTATGAGATTATGCAACTCCCGTTTATCGGATGAACACTTTGGGTACTACCAAACATCACAACATAACTGGGTGATTATAAAGGAGTACTACAGGTGTCTCCAATGGTACATGTTGGGTTGGCGTATTTCGAGATTAGGTTTTGTCACTCCGATTGTCGGAGAGGTATCTCTGGGCCCTCTCAGTAATGCACATCACATAAGCCTTGCAAGCATTACAACTAATATGGTAGTTGTGAGATGATGTATTACGGAACGAGTAAAGAGACTTGCCGGTAACGAGATTGAACTAGGTATTGGATACCGACGATCGAATCTCGGGCAAGTAACATACCAATGACAAAGGGAACAGTGTATGTTGTTATGCGGTCTGACCGATGAAGATCTTCGTAGAATATGTAGGAACCAATATGGGCATCCAGGTCCCGCTATTGGTTATTGACCGGAGACTTGTCTCGGTCATGTCTACATTGTTCTCGAACCGTAGGGTCCGCACGCTTAACGTCACGATGACAGTTATTATGAGTTTATGCATTTTGATGTACCGAAGGTTGTTCGGAGTCTCGGATGTGATCACGGACATGACGAGGAGTCTCGAAATGGTCGAGACATAAAGATTGATATATTGGAAGCCTATGTTTGGACATCGGAAGTGTTCCGGGTGAAATCAGGATTTTACCGGATTACCGGGAGGTTACCGGAACCCCCCGGGAGTCATATGGGCCTTATTGGGCCTTAGTGGAAAGGTGAAAGGGCTGCCCATAAGGGCTGCGTGCCTCCCCCCTCCCCTAGTCCTATTAGGACTAGGAGAGGTGGCCGGCCACCCCTCTCCCACTTTCCCCCTTGGGAATCCTAGTTGGAATAGGATTGGGGGGGAGTCCTACTCCCGGTAGGAGTAGGACTCCTCCTGCGCCCTCCTCCTGGCCGGCGCACCTCTCCCCCTTGGCTCCTTTATATACGGAGGCAGGGGCACCTCTAGACACACAAGTTGATCATTGAGATTGTTCCTTAGCCGTGTGCGGTGCCCCCTGCCACCATATTCCACCTCGATCATATCGTTGTAGTGCTTAGGCGAAGCCCTGCGTCGGTAATACATCAAGATCATCACCACGCCGTCGTGCTGACAGAACTCCTCCCCGAAGCTTTGCTGGATCGGAGCCCGGGGATCTTCATCGAGCTGTACGTGTGCTAAGAACTCGGAGGTGCCGGAGTAATGGTGCTTGGATCGGTTGGATCAGGAAGAAGACGTACGACTACTTCCTCTACGTTGTGTCAACGCTTCCGTTGCGATCTACAAGGGTACGTAGATCATACTCTCCCCTCGTTGCTATGCATCACCATGATCTTGCGTGTGCGTAGGAAAATTTTGAAATTACTTCGTTCCCCAACAGTGGCATCCGAGCCTAGGTTTTATGGTTCGATGTTATTTGCACGAGGTGAACACAAGTGAGTTGTGGACGATACAAGTCATACTGCCTACCATCATGTCATACTTTGGTTCGGCGGTATTGTTGGACGAGACGACCCGGACCAACCTTACGCGTACGCTTACGCGAGACCGGTTCCCTCGACGTGCTTTGCACATAGATGGCTTGCGGGCGACTGTCTCTCCAACTTTAGTTGAACCGAGTGTGGCTACGCCCGGTCCTTGCGAAGGTTAAAACAGAGTCTATTTGACAAACTATCATTGTGGTTTTGATGCGTAGGTGAGATTGGTTCTTGCTTAAAGCCCGTAGCAGCCACGTAAAACTTGCAACAACAAAGTAGAGGACGTCTAACTTGTTTTTGCAGGGCATGTTGTGATGTGATATGGTCAAGGCATGATGCTAAATTTTATTGTATGAGATGATCATGTTTTGTAACCGAGTTATCGGCAACTGGCAGGAGCCATATGGTTGTCGCTTTATTGTATGCAATGCAATCGCGATGTAATGCTTTACTTTATCACTAAACGGTAGCCGTGGAAGCATAAGATTGGCGAGACGACAACGATGCTACGATGGAGATCAAGGTGTCGCGCCGGTGACGATGGTGATCATGACGGTGCTTCGGAGATGGAGATCACAGGCACAAGATGATGATGGCCATATCATATCACTTATATTGATTGCATGTGATGTTTATCTTTATATGCATCTTATCTTGCTTTGATTGACGGTAGCATTATAAGATGATCTCTCACTAAATTATCAAGAAGTGTTCTCCCTGAGTATGCACCATTGCGAAAGTTCTTCGTGCTGAGACACCACGTGATGATCGGGTGTGATAGGCTCTACGTGCAAATACAACGGGTGCAAAACAGTTGCACATGCGGAATACTCAGGTTATACTTGACGAGCCAAGCATATACAGATATGGCCTCGGAACACGGAGACCGAAAGGTCGAGCGTGAATCATATAGTAGATATGATCAACATAATGATGTTCACCAATGAAACTACTCCATCTCACGTGATGATCGGACATGGTTTAGTTGATTTGGATCACGTGATCACTTAGAGGATTAGAGGGATGTCTATCTAAGTGGGAGTTCTTAAGTAATATGATTAATTGAACTTAAATTTATCATGAACTTAGTACCTGATAGTATCTTGCTTATTTATGTTGATTGTAGATAGATGGCTCGTGCTGTTGTTCCGTTGAATTTTAATGCGTTCCTTGAGAAAGCAAAGTTGAAAGATGATGGTAGCAATTACATGGACTGGGTCCGTAACTTGAGGATTATCCTCATTGCTACACATAATAATTACGTCCTGGAAGCACCGCTGGGTGCCAGGCCTGCTGCTGGAGCAACACCAGATGTTATGAACGTCTGGCAGAGCAAAGCTGATGACTACTCGATAGTTCAGTGTGCCATGCTTTACGGCTTAGAATCGGGACTTCAACGACGTTTTGAACGTCATGGAGCATAGGAGATGTTTCAGGAGTTGAAGTTAATATTTCAAGCAAATGCCCGGATTGAGAGATATGAAGTCTCCAATAAGTTCTATAGCTGCAAGATGGAAGAGAACAGTTCTGTCAATGAGCATATACTCAAAATGTCTGGGTATAATAATCACTTGATTCAATTGGGAGTTAATCTTCCAGATGATTGCGTCATTGACAGAATTCTCCAATCACTGCCACCAAGCTACAAGAGCTTCGTGATGAACTATAATATGCAAGGGATGAACAAGACTATTCCCGAGCTCTTCGCAATGCTGAAAGCTGCGGAGGTAGAAATCAAAAAGGAGCATCAAGTGTTGATGGTTGACAAAACCACTAGTTTCAAGAAAAAGGGCAAAGGGAAGAAGAAGGGGAACTTCAAGAAGAACGGCAAGCAAGTTGCTGCTCAAGAGAAGAAACCCAAGTCTGGACCTAAGCCTGAAACTGAGTGCTTCTACTGCAAGCAAAGTGGTCACTGGAAGCGGAACTGCCCAAAGTATTTGGCGGATAAGAAGGATGGCAAGGTGAACAAAGGTATATATGATATACATGTTATTGATGTGTACCTTACTAATGCTCGCAGTAGCACCTGGGTATTTGATACTGGTTCTGTTGCTAATATTTGCAACTCGAAACAAGGGCTACGGATTAAGCGAAGATTGGCTAAGGACGAGGTGACGATGTGCGTGGGAAACGGTTCCAAAGTCGATCTGATCGCGGTCGGCACACTACCTCTACATTTACCTTCGGGATTAGTATTAGACCTAAATAATTGTTATTTAGTGCTAGCGTTAAGCATGAACATTATATCTGGATCTTGTTTGATGCGAGACGGTTATTCATTTAAATCAGAGAATAATGGTTGTTCTATTTATATGAGTAATATCTTTTATGGTCACGCACCCTTGAAGAGTGGTCTATTCTTATTGAATCTCGAGAGTAGTGATACACATATTCATAATGTTGAAGCCAAAATATGCAGAGTTGATAATGATGGTGCAACTTATTTGTGGCACTGCCGTTTAGGTCATATCGGTGTAAAGCGCATGAAGAAACTCCATACTGATGGACTTTTGGAACCACTTGATTATGAATCACTTGGTACTTGCGAACCGTGCCTCATGGGCAAGATGACTAAAACACCGTTCTCCGGTACTATGGAGAGAGCAACAGATTTGTTGGAAATCATACATACGGATGTATGTGGTCCGATGAATATTGAGGCTCGTGGCGGATATCGTTATTTTCTCACCTTCACAGATGATTTAAGCAGATATGGTTATATCTACTTAATGAAACATAAGTCTGAAACATTTGAAAAGTTCAAAGAATTTCAGAGTGAAGTGGAAAATCATCGTAACAAGAAAATAAAGTTTCTACGATCTGATCGTGGAGGAGAATATTTGAGTTACGAGTTTGGTGTACATTTGAAAAATTGTGGAATAGTTTCGCAACTCACGCCACCCGGAACACGACAGCGTAATGGTGTGTCCGAACGTCGTAATCGTACTTTACTAGATATGGTGCGATCTATGATGTCTCTTACTGATTTACCGCTATCATTTTGGGGATACGCTCTAGAGACGGCCGCATTCACGTTCAACAGGGCACCATCAAAATCCGTTGAGACGACGCCTTATGAACTATGGTTTGGCAAGAAACCAAAGTTGTCGTTTCTGAAAGTTTGGGGCTGCGATGCTTATGTGAAAAAGCTTCAACCTGATAAGCTCGAACCCAAATCGGAGAAATGTGTCTTCATAGGATATCCAAAGGAAACTATTGGATACACCTTCTATCACAGATCCGAAGGCAAGACTTTTGTTGCTAAATTCAGAAAGTTTCTTGAGAAGGAGTTTCTCTCGAAAGAAGTGAGTGGGAGGAAAGTAGAACTTGACGAGGTAACTGTACCTGCTCCCTTGTTGGAAAATAGTACATCGCAGAAAACTGTTTCTGCGACACCTACACCAATAAGTGAGGAAGTTAATGATAATGATCATGAAACTTCAGAACAAGATACTACTGAACCTCGTAGATCAACCATAGTAAGATCCGCACCAGAGTGGTACGGTAATCCAGTTCTGGAAGTCATGCTACTAGATCATGATGAACCTACGAACTATGAAGAAGCGATGGTGAGCCCAGATTCCGCAAAGTGGCTTGAAGCCATGAAATCTGAGATGGGATCCATGTATGAGAACAAAGTATGGACTTTGGTTGACTTGCCCGATGATCGGCAAGCAATTGAGAATAAATGGATCTTCAAGAAAAAGACTGACGCTGACGGTAATGTTACTGTCTATAAAGCTCGACTTGTCGCAAAAGGTTTTCGACAAGTTCAAGGGGTTGACTACGATGAGACCTTCTCACCCGTAGCGATGCTTAAGTCTGTCCGAATCATGTTAGCAACTGCTGCATTTTATAATTATGAAATTTGGCAGATGGATGTCAAAACTGCATTCCTGAATGGATTTCTGGAAGAAGAGTTGTATATGATGCAACCAGAAGGTTTTGTTGATCCAAAGGGAGCTAACAAAGTGTGCAAGCTCCAGCGATCCATTTATGGACTGGTGCAAGCCTCTCGGAGTTGGAATAAACGCTTTGATAGTGTGATTAAAGCATTTGGGTTTATACAGACTTTCGGAGAAGCCTGTATTTACAAGAAAGTGAGTGGGAGCTCTGTAGCATTTCTGATATTATATGTGGATGACATATTATTGATTGGAAATGATATAGAATTTCTGGATAGCATAAAGGGATACTTGAATAAGAGTTTTTCAATGAAAGACCTCGGTGAAGCTGCTTACATATTAGGCATAAACATCTATAGAGATAGATCAAGACGCTTAATTGGACTTTCACAAAGCACATACCTTGACAAGATTTTGAAAAAGTTCAAAATGGATCAAGCAAAGAAAGGGTTCTTGCCTGTGTTACAAGGTGTGAAGTTGAGTCAGACTCAATGCCCGACCGCTGCAGAAGATAGAGAGAAAATGAAAGATGTTCCCTATGCTTCAGCCATAGGCTCTATCATGTATGCAATGCTGTGTACCAGACCTGATGTGTGCCTTGCTATAAGTTTAGTAGGGAGGTACCAAAGTAATCCAGGAGTGGATCACTGGACAGCGGTCAAGAACATCCTGAAATACCTGAAAGGGACTAAGGATATGTTTCTCGTATATGGAGGTGACAAAGAGCTCACCGTAAAAGGTTACGTTGATGCAAGCTTTGACACTGATCCAGACAATTCTAAATCGCAAACCGGATACGTGTTTACATTGAACGGTGGAGCTGTCAGTTGGTGCAGTTCTAAACAAAACGTCATAGCGGGATCTACATGTGAAGAGGAGTACATAGCTACTTCGGAAGCAGCAAACGAAGGAGTCTGGATGAAGGAGTTCATATCCGATCTAGGTGTCATACCTAGTGCATCGGGTCCAATGAAAATCTTTTGTGACAATACTGGTGCAATTGTCTTGGCAAAGGAATCCAGATTTCACAAAAGGACCAAGCACATCAAGAGATGCTTCAACTCCATCCGGGATCTAGTCCAGGTGGGAGACATAGAGATTTGCAAGATACATACGGATCTGAATGTTGCAGACCCGTTGACTAAGCCTCTTCCACGAGCAAAACATGATCAGCACCAAGGCTCCATGGGTGTTAGAATCATTACAGTGTAATCTAGATTATTGACTCTAGTGCAAGTGGGAGACAGAAGGAAATATGCCCTAGAGGCAACAATAAAGTTATTATTTATTTCCTTATAATCATGATAAATGTTTATTATTCATGCTAGAATTGTATTAACCGGAAACATAATACATGTGTGAATAAATAGACAAACAAAGTGTCACTAGTATGCCTCTACTTGACTAGCTCGTTAATCAAAGATGGTTATGTTTCCTAACCATGAACAATGAGTTGTTATTTGATTAACGAGGTCACATCATTAGTTGAATGATCTGATTGACATGACCCATTCCATTAGCTTAGCACCCGATCGTTTAGTATGTTGCTATTGCTTTCTTCATGACTTATACATGTTCCTATAACTATGAGATTATGCAACTCCCGTTTATCGGAGGAACACTTTGGGTACTACCAAACGTCACAACGTAACTGGGTGATTATACAGGAGTACTACAGGTGTCTCCAATGGTACATGTTGGGTTGGCGTATTTTGAGATTAGGTTTTGTCACTCCGATTGTCGGAGAGGTATCTCTGGGCCCTCTCGGTAATGCACATCACATAAGCCTTGCAAGCATTACAACTAATATGGTAGTTGTGAGATGATGTATTACAGAACGAGTAAAGAGACTTGCCGGTAACGAGATTGAACTAGGTATTGGATACCGACGATCGAATCTCGGGAAAGTAACATACCAATGACAAAGGGAACAACATATGTTGTTATGCGGTCTGACCGATAAAGATCTTAGTAGAATATGTAGGAGCCAATATGGGCATCCAGGTCCCGCTATTGGTTATTGACCGGAGACGTGTCTCGGTCATGTCTACATTGTTCTCGAACCGTAGGGTCCGCACGCTTAACGTTACGATGACAGTTATTATGAGTTTATGCATTTTGATGTACCGAAGGTTGTTCGGAGTCACGGATGTGATCACGGACATGACAAGGAGTCTCGAAATGGTCGAGACATAAAGATTGATATATTGGAAGCCTATGTTTGGACATGGGAAGTGTTCCGGGTGAAATCAGGATTTTACCGGATTACCGGGAGGTTACCGGAACCCCCTGGGAGTCATATGGGCCTTATTGGGCCTTAGTGGAAAGGTGAAAGGGCTGCCCATAAGGGCTGCGCGCCTCCCCCCCTCCCCTAGTACTATTAGGACTAGGAGAGGTGGCCAGCCACCCCTCTCCCTCTTTCCCCCTTGGAAATCCTAGTTGGAATAGGATTGGGGGGGGGGAGTCCTACTCCCGGTAGGAGTAGGACTCCTCCTGCGCCCTCCTCCTGGCCGACGCACCTCTCCCCCTTGGCTCCTTTATATACGGAGGCAGGGGGCACCTCTAGACACACAAGTTGATCATTGAGATTGTTCCTTAGCCGTGTGCGGTGCCCCCTGCCACCATATTCCACCTCGATCATATCGTTGTAGTGCTTAGGCGAACCCCTGCGTCGGTAATATTCAAGATCGTCACCACACCGTCGTGCTGACATAACTCCTCCCCGAAGCTTTGCTGGATCGGAGCCCGGGGATCGCATCGAGCTGTACGTGTGCTAAGAACTCGGAGGTGCCGGAGTAACGGTGCTTGGATCGGTTGGATCAGGAAGAAGACGTACGACTACTTCCTCTACGTTGTGTCAACGCTTCCGTTGCGATCTACAAGGGTATGTAGATCGTACTCTCCCCTTGTTGCTATGCATCACCATGATCTTGCGTGTGCGTAGGAAAATTTTGAATTTACTACGTTCCCCAACAGCGTGGTATCCTTTGTTTGTCTGTCCTGAAAGGTTACTGAGAGCGGGCCAATCATTGATGGTCACGAACAGCAACACCTTAAGGTAAATTTCCTCCTGTCTGTGCTCATCCCACGTATGTACACTGTTTTCATTCCACAGCTGTAAAAGTTCTTCAACTAATGGCCTTAGGTACACATCAATTTCGTTGCCGGGTTGCTTAGGGCCTTGGATGAGAACTGGCATCATAATGAACTTCCGCTTCATGCACATCCAAGGAGGAAGGTTATACATACATAGAGTCACGGGCCAGGTGTTGTGATTGCTGCTCTGCTCCCCGAAAGGATTAATGCCATCCGCGCTTAAAGCAAACCATACATTCCTTGGGTCCTTTGCAAACTCATCCCAGTACTTTCTCTTGATTTTTCTCCACTGCGACCCGTCAGCGGGTGCTCTCAACTTCCCATCTTTCTTCCGGTTCTCACTGTGCCATCGCATCAACTTGGCATGCTCTTCGTTTTTGAACAGACGTTTCAACCATGGTATTTTAGGAGCATACCACATCACCTTCGCAGGAACCCTTTTCCTGGGGGGCTCGCCGTCAACATCACCAGGGTCATCTCGTCTGATCTTATACCGCAATGCACCGCATACCGGACATGCGTTCAGATCCTTGTATGCACTGCGGTAGAGGATGCAGTCATTAGGGCATGCATGTATCTTCTCCACCTCCAATCCTAGAGGGCATACGACCTTCTTTGCTGCGTATGTACTGTCGGGCAATTCGTTATCCTTTGGAAGCTTCTTCTTCAATGTTTTCAGTAGCTTCTCAAATCCTTTGTCAGCCACAGCATTCTCTGCCTTCCACTGCAGCAATTCCAGTACGGTACCGAGCTTTGTGTTGCCATCTTCGCAATTGGGGTATAACCCTTTTTTGTGATCCTCTAACATGCGATCGAACTTCAGCTTCTCCATTTGACTAATGCATTGCGTCCTTGCATCGACAATGACCCGGCGGAGATCATCATCATCGGGCACATCGTCTGGTTCCTCTTGATCTTCAGTAGCTTCACCCGTTGCAGCATCATTGGGCACATCGTCTGGTTCCTCTTGATCTTCACCAGCTCCCCCCGTTGTAGCATCACCATATTCAGGGGGCACATAGTTGTCATCGTAGTCTTCTTCTTCGCCGTCTTCCATCATAACCCCTATTTCTCCGTGCCTCGTCCAAACATTATAGTGTGGCATGAAACCCTTGTAAAGCAGGTGGGAGTGAAGGATTTTCCGATTAGAGTAAGACCTCATATTCCCACATTCAGTGCATGGACAACACATAAAACCATTCTGCTTGTTTGCCTCAGCCGCATCGAGAAACTCATGCACGCCCTTAATGTACTCGCGGGTGTGTCTGTCACCGTACATCCGTTGCCGGTTCATCTGCGTGCATTATATATAATTAAGTGTCCAAATTAATAGAAGTTCATCATCACATTAAAACCAAAGTGCATACATAGTTCTCATCTAACAACATATAGCTCTCCAGAGCATCTAATTAATTAAACCATACATTGAAACTATGTAAAACATTTCAATGCGAAAACAAATGCGATCATAATCGCAACCAAGGTAACAATTGATCCAACGGCATAATGATACCAAGCCTCGGTATGAATGGCATATTTTCTAATCTTTCTAATCTTCAAGCGCATTGCATCCATCTTGATCTTGTGATCATCGACGACATCCGCAACATGCAACTCCAATATCATCTTCTCCTCCTCAATTTTTTTATTTTTTCCTTCAACAAATTGTTTTCTTCTTCAACTAAATTTAACCTCTCGACAATAGGGTCGGTTGGCATTTCCGATTCACATACATCCTAGATAAATAAAATCTATGTCACGTTGGTCGGCATAATTTTCATAAACAATAAATGAACCAATAGTTATAAAGATAATATACATACCACATCCGAATCATAGACAGGACGAGGGCCGACGGGGGCGGATACCAAAACCATCGCACTATATAAGATGCAATAATAAATGTAAGAAAATGATACAAGTATCTATCTAAACAAACAAGTAAGAATATTTTTCCTTTCAGAAAGAAGATAAGAACAAGAGGCTCACCACGGTGGTGTCGGTGATGAGATCGGCACGGGTGATCGACGGCGGTTAAGACGGGGACGGGGCGTGACGGACTGCTAAATCTAGACAAATCTCGAGGAAAATGGAGCTTGGAGGTCGAGCTTCGAGAGGAGAAAGCTTAAGTAGTGTGGCTCGGGCATTCCATCGAACACCTCATGTGCATAGGAGGTGAGCTAGAGCACCACAAATCCCTCTCCCCCTCGGCCAGAGAAAAACAGAGCACTGGGGTGCTCTGCTCGCGAGTGAGGGGTATATATAGGCACCCCATTGGTCCCGGTTGGTGACATGAGCCGGTACTAAAGGGGAGCCTTTGGTCCCAGTTCAAGCCACCAACCGGGACCAATGGTGGTGGGCCAGGAGCGAGGCCCATTGGTCCTGGTTCATCCCACCAACCGGGACCAAAAGGTCCAGATGAACCGGGACCAATGGCCCACGTGGCCCGGCCGGCCCCCTAGGCTCACGAACCGGGACCAATGCCCACATTGGTCCCGGTTCTAGACTGAACCGGGACTAATTGGCTGACCCGGCCTGGACCAAAGCCCTATTTTCTACTAGTGCATGTAGGAGTACATGGTGGGTTGTCTCATTGCAGCCATCCTCAGGAACTGAGTCCTGTGTTTGTGATCCATGAACAGTTACTACCACACATTGGGTTCCGGTAACTCGGCCCCTCTCGGCTTATTAATCAACTCGATCTCTGTCCAGGAGTTGCAACTAGTTTCTGGTGTTTGTAGGTAGTGTTAGTAGTCTACCAAGTGGCACCCGGTACAGGTGGGCTTGGGACAGACTAGGCACTATGACACGGTGTACCAAGTGGCACCCGGATGGTGGGCTTGGGAACCCTGCTCACATCGTTTGGGGCCGTGAGCGACACCCCGGCTGGATCTCCTTGCGGATGGAACCCGAATAGGCGATAAACCTGGACTAGAGACTTGTTGGTTAGTCAGGTTGTGGCCGACTCCCTCGCCCGGCTTCCACTTGAAGGTTGCTGAGGTACATGACGTGTACAGGGCAATAAGTGGCGAGAGCGTGTGTGAAGATGTACACCCCTGCAGGGTTATCATTATCTATTCGAATAGCCGGATTTCTTGGATATGGAAACTTGGACCCCTTGCATAGTTCATAGACAAGTGTAACTGGATACTCTAAAACTCGCAAGATAAGCATGAGTGCTATGGATGGCGTTCTCGCAGGGAGACGGGGGCGGATCCATAGTGGTGTATTGGTATGGTGAATTTGTGGACTCGTGTGCGCCACCCCAAAAGAGTTACTCAGAGTCGTAGTATAGGATAGCCACTGAGTCAAAGCTGGCTTGCTGCAGTCAAACTCCACCACCCCCTTTATTGATACCGATGCATATGTAGTTAGTTCTGATGTAAGTCTTGCTGGGTACATTGTACTCACGTTTGCTTATTTTATGTTTTGCAGAGAGACGTCAGTCTCGCTAGTAGTTCCACATGGACTTCGATGTTTAGCTTGTTACCTCAGCTACGATCTTGTACCCTTGGGAGGGTCATGTAGATAGTCAGGCTTCTCAGCCTTTTTCATTTGTAGTTGTCTGTACTCAGACAAGTTAAGCTTCCGCATGTTCTTGTTGCTTGTATGCTCAGTATGTTGGGTCATGAGACCCATGGTTGTAATACTTGGCTCCTCGGAGCCTAATGAATAAATACTTTGAGTCGTAGAGTTTTGTTGTGATGCCATGTTGTATTTACACATATCGAGCATATTGTGTGTATGATTGAAATGCTTGGTATGTGTGGGATCCGACAACCTAGTTGTTTATCCTTGGTAGCCTCTCTTATGGGGAAATGTAGTCTTGTGCTTCCATGAGCCATAGTAGTCCGCTACAGCCCGGTTCACCGGAGTCCTGTTAGCCCAGCACTACTGCTCCGGAACACTTGATTGGCCGGCATGTGACTCACTTTGTTCCTATGTCTGTCCCTTCGAGGAAATGTCACGTGGTGACATCCGGAGTCCTGCCTAGCCTGCTACAGCCCGGTTCACCGGAGTCCTGTTAGCCCAGTGCTACATCCCAGATTCGCACGCTGCTGACCGACATGCTCGATGTTGATTCATGTATGCTTGTCCCCGTAAGTTAGTGCCACTTTGGGTTCACGACTAGTCATGTCGGCCCGGGTTCTCTGTCATATGGATGCTAGCGACACTATCATATACGTGAGCCAAAAGGCGCAAACGGTCCCAGGCCATGGTAAGGCGACACCCGTGGGAATACCGTGCATGAGGCCGCAAAGTGATATGAGGTGTTACCGGCTAGATCATTGTGACTTGGAATCGGGGTCCTGATAGCGTTGGTATCAGAGCCTGACTGCCTGTAGGATTACCAAGCCAAGCTGGTATAAGTTGTGTCTAGAAATGCTTTAGTTATATAAGGGAATTGATTGTGGAAGGGAATGTAGGGCTCTTTTTACTCCTTATCCTCATGACCTTCTGATCTGAGTCATCTTATCTTTTCTACGGGGTTAAGAACTAGGCTTCTCTTCTATCTCTCAGGATGACGTGTTACTAAACCGTAGTTGCCTAGGATTGTTGAGTTCAAGCCTCAGTTCAGTTCCTACTACTTCCATATGTTCATAGCTGGCCCCAGAACCTTGATATTGTGATGTTGAGAGGTTATGCCACCATCTTTGCAGGTTGTCTCAAATCATTTTGAGCATTTACAGTCGTTATGCTGTCCGAGTCATCCCAGGTTTCTAAAATAGTCTAATGCATTTGCAAATTCCTTCTTTTCGTTCCTGATGTCCCTTTAGGCTAGTTCAACCACACTAATCGGTGAGTTGAGGTACTTTATTGCCTCGACATATATGTTGGAGCCATTATTATGACCCTAGGCATCTTAGAGAACCACCTGTTGGGGAACGTAGTAATTTCAAAATTTTCCTATGCACACGCAAGATCATGGTGATGCATAGCAACGAGGGGAGAGTATGATCTACGTACCCTTGTAGATCGCAACGGAAGCGTTGACACAACATAGAGGAAGTAGTCATACGTCTTCTTCCCGATCCAACCGATCCAAGCACTGTTACTCCGGCACCTCCGAGTTCTTAGCACACGTACAACTCGATGACGATCCCCGGGCTCCGATCCAGCAAAGCTTCGGGGAGGAGTTCTGTCAGCACGACGGCGTGGTGACGATCTTGATGTATTACCGACGTAGGGCTTCGCCTAACCACTACAATGATATGATCGAAGTGGAATATGGTGGCAGGGGCACCGCACACGGCTAAGGAACGATCTCAATGATCAACTTGTGTGTCTAGAGGTGCCCCCTGCCTCCGTACATAAAGGAGCCAAGGGGAAGAGGTGCGCCGGCCAGGAGGAGGGCGCAGGAGGAGTCCTACTCCTACCGGGAGTAGGACTCCCCCCCCCAATCCTATTCCAACTAGGATTCCCAAGGGGGAAAGAGGGAGAGGGGTGGCCGGCCACCTCTCCTAGTCCTAATAGGACTAGGGGAGGAGGGGAGGCGCGCAGCCCTTATGGGCAGCCCTTTCACCTTTCCACTAAGGCCCAATAAGGCCCATATGACTCCCGGGGGGTTCCGGTAACCTCCCGGTAATCCGGTAAAATCCTGATTTCACCCGGAACACTTCCGATGTCCAAACATAGGCTTCCAATATATCAATCTTTATGTCTCGACCATTTCGAGACTCCTCGTCATGTCCATGATCACATCCGGGACTCCGAACAACCTTCGGTACATCAAAATGCATAAACTCATAATAACTGTCATCGTAACGTTAAGCGTGCGGACCCTACGGTTCGAGAACAATGTAGACATGACCGAGACACGTCTCCGGTCAATAACCAATAGCGGGACCTGGATGCCCATATTGGCTCCTACATATTCTACGAAGATCTTTATCGGTCAGACCGCATAACAACATACGTTGTTCCCTTTATCATTGGTATGTTACTTGCCCGAGATTCGATCGTCGGTATCCAATAACAAGTTCAATCTCGTTACCGGCAAGTCTCTTTACTCGTTCCGTAATACATCATCTCACAACTACAATATTAGTTGTAATGCTTGCAAGGCTTATGTGATGTGCATTACCGAGAGGGCTCGGAGATACCTCTCCGACAATCGGAGTGACAAAACCTAATCTCGAAATACGCCAACCCAACATGTACCATTGGAGACACCTGTAGTACTCCTTTATAATCACCCAGTTACGTTGTGACATTTGGTAGTACCCAAAGTGTTCCTCCGGTAAACGGGAGTTGCATAATCTCATAGTTATAGGAACATGTATAAGTCATGAAGAAAGCAATAGCAACATACTAAACGATCGGGTGCTAAGCTAATGGAATGGGTCATGTCAATCAGATCATTCAACTAATGATGTGACCTCATTAATCAAATAAAAACTCATTGTTCATGGTTAGGAAACATAACCATCTTTGATTAACGAGCTAGTAAAGTAGAGGCATACTAGTGACACTTTGTTTGTCTATTTATTCACACATGTATTATGTTTCCGGTTAATACAATTCTAGCATGAATAATAAACATTTATCATGATTATAAGGAAATAAATAATAACTTTATTATTGCCTCTAGGGCATATTTCCTTCAGTCTCCCACTTGCACTAGAGTCAATAATCTAGATTACACTGTAATGATTCTAACACCCATGGAGCCTTGGTGCTGATCATGTTTTGCTCGTGGAAGAGGCTTAGTCAACGGGTCTGCAACATTCAGATCCGTATGTATCTTGCAAATCTCTATGTCTCCCACCTGGACTAGATCCCGGATGGAGTTGAAGCGTCTCTTGATGTGCTTGGGCCTTTTGTGAAATCTGGATTCCTTTGCCAAGGCAATTGCACCAGTATTGTCACAAAAGATTTTCATTGGACCCGATGCACTAGGTATGACACCTAGATCGGATATGAACTCCTTCATCCAGACTCCTTCGTTTGCTGCTTCCGAAGCAGCTATGTACTCCGCTTCACATGTAGATCCCGCTACGACGCTTTGTTTAGAACTGCACCAACTGACAGCTCCATCGTTCAATGTAAACACGTATCCAGTTTGCGATTTAGAATCGTCCGGATCAGTGTCAAAGCTTGCATCAACGTAACCTTTTACGGTGAGCTCTTTGTCACCTCCATATACGAGAAACATATCCTTAGTCCTTTTCAGGTATTTCAGGATGTTCTTGACCGCTGTCCAGTGGTCCACTCCTGGATTACTTTGGTACCTCCCTGCTAAACTTATAGCAAGGCACACATCAGGTCTGGTACACAACATTGCATACATGATAGAGCCTATGGCTGAAGCATAGGGAACATCTTTCATTTTCTCTCTATCTTCTGCAGTGGTCGGGCATTGAGTCTGACTCAACTTCACACCTTGTAACACAGGCAAGAACCCTTTCTTTGCTTGATTCATTTTGAACTTTTTCAAAATCTTGTCAAGGTATGTGCTTTGTGAAAGTCCAATTAAGCGTCTTGATCTATCTCTATAGATATTTATGCCTAATATGTAAGTAGCTTCATCGAGGTCTTTCATTGAAAAACTCTTATTCAAGTATCCCTTTATGCTATCCAGAAATTCTATATCATTTCCAATCAATAATATGTCATCCACATATAATATCAGAAATGCTACAGAGCTCCCACTCACTTTCTTGTAAATACAGGCTTCTCCAAAAGTCTGTATAAACCCAAATGCTTTAATCACACTATCAAAGCGTTTATTCCAACTCCGAGAGGCTTGCACCAGTCCATAAATGGATCGCTGGAGCTTGCACACTTTGTTAGCTCCCTTTGGATCAACAAAACCTTCTGGTTGCATCATATACAACTCTTCTTCCAAAAATCCATTCAGGAATGCAGTTTTGACATCCATCTGCCAAATTTCATAATTATAAAATGCAGCAGTTGCTAACATGATTCGGACAGACTTAAGCATCGCTACGGGTGAGAAGGTCTCATCGTAGTCAACCCCTTGAACTTGTCGAAAACCTTTTGCGACAAGTCGAGCTTTATAGACAGTAACATTACCGTCAGCGTCAGTCTTTTTCTTGAAGATCCATTTATTCTCAATTGCTTGCCGATCATCGGGCAAATCAACCAAAGTCCATACTTTGTTCTCATACATGGATCCCATCTCAGATTTCATGGCTTCAAGCCACTTTGCGGAATCTGGGCTCACCATCGCTTCTTCATAGTTCGTAGGTTCATCATGATCTAGTAGCATGACTTCCAGAACTAGATTACCATACCACTCTGGTGCGGATCTTACTCTGGTTGATCTACGAGGTTCATTAGTATCTTGTTCTGAAGTTTCATGATCATTATCATTAACTTCCTCACTTATTGGTGTAGGTGTCGCAGAAACAGTTTTCTGCGATGTACTATTTTCCAACAAGGGAGCAGGTACAGTTACCTCGTCAAGTTCTACTTTCCTCCCACTCACTTCTTTCGAGAGAAACTCCTTCTCAAGAAACTTTCTGAATTTAGCAACAAAAGTCTTGCCTTCGGATCTGTGATAGAAGGTGTATCCAATAGTTTCCTTTGGATATCCTATGAAGACACATTTCTCCAATTTGGGTTCGAGCTTATCAGGTTGAAGCTTTTTCACATAAGCATCGCAGGCCCAAACTTTCAGAAACGACAACTTTGGTTTCTTGCCAAACCATAGTTCATAAGGCGTCATCTCAACGGATTTTGATGGTGCCCTGTTTAACGTGAATGCGGCCGTCTCTAGAGCGTATCCCCAAAATGATAGTGGTAAATCAGTAAGAGACATCATAGATCGCACCATATCTAGTAAAGTACGATTACGACGTTCGGACACACCATTACGCTGTGGTGTTCCGGGTGGCGTGAGTTGCGAAACTATTCCACAATTTTTCAAATGTACACCAAACTCGTAACTCAAATATTCTCCTCCACGATCAGATCGTAGAAACTTTATTTTCTTGTTACGATGATTTTCCACTTCACTCTGAAATTCTTTGAACTTTTCAAATGTTTCAGACTTATGTTTCATTAAGTAGATATAACCCATATCTGCTTAAATCATCTGTGAAGGTGAGAAAATAACGATATCCGCCACGAGCCTCAATATTCATCGGACCACATACATCTGTATGTATGATTTCCAACAAATCTGTTGCTCTCTCCATAGTACCGGAGAACGGTGTTTTAGTCATCTTGCCCATGAGGCACGGTTCGCAAGTACCAAGTGATTCATAATCAAGTGGTTCCAAAAGTCCATCAGTATGGAGTTTCTTCATGCGCTTTACACCGATATGACCTAAACGGCAGTGCCACAAATAAGTTGCACCATCATTATCAACTCTGCATCTTTTGGCTTCAACATTATGAATATGTGTATCACTACTCTCGAGATTCAATAAGAATAGACCACTCTTCAAGGGTGCGTGACCATAAAAGATATTACTCATATAAATAGAACAACCATTATTCTCTGATTTAAATGAATAACCGTCTCGCATCAAACAAGATCCAGATATAATGTTCATGCTTAACGCTGGCACTAAATAACAATTATTTAGGTCTAATACTAATCCTGAAGGTAGATGTAGAGGTAGCGTGCCGACCGCGATCACATCGACTTTGGAACCGTTTCCCACGCGCATCGTCACCTCGTCCTTAGCCAATCTTCGCTTAATCCGTAGCCCTTGTTTCGAGTTGCAAATATTAGCAACAGAACCAGTATCAAATACCTAGGTGCTACTGCGAGCATTAGTAAGGTACACATCAATAACATGTATATCACATATACCTTTGTTCACCTTGCCATCCTTCTTATCCGCCAAATACTTTGGGCGGTTCCGCTTCCAGTGACCAGTCTGCTTGCAGTAGAAGCACTCAGTTTCAGGCTTAGGTCCAGACTTGGGTTTCTTCTCTTGAGCAGCAACTTGCTTGCCGTTCTTCTTGAAGTTCCCCTTCTTCTTCCCTTTGCCCTTTTCTTGAAACTAGTGGTTTTGTCAACCATCAACACTTGATGCTCCTTTTTGATTTCTACCTCCGCAGCTTTCAGCATTGCGAAGAGCTCGGGAATAGTCTTGTTCATCCCTTGCATATTATAGTTCATCACGAAGCTCTTGTAGCTTGGTGGCAGTGATTGGAGAATTCTGTCAATGACGCAATCATCTGGAAGATTAACTCCCAATTGAATCAAGTGATTATTATACCCAGACATTTTGAGTATATGCTCATTGACAGAACTGTTCTCTTCCATCTTGCAGCTATAGAACTTATTGGAGACTTCATATCTCTCAATCCGGGCATTTGCTTGAAATATTAACTTCAACTCCTGAAACATCTCATATGCTCCATGACGTTCAAAATGTCGTTGAAGTCCCGATTCTAAGCCGTAAAGCATGGCACACTGAACTATCGAGTAGTCATCAGCTTTGCTCTGCCAGACGTTCATAACATCTGGTGTTGCTCCAGCAGCAGGCCTGGCACCCAGTGGTGCTTCCAGGACATAATTATTCTGTGCAGCAATGAGGATAATCCTCAAGTTACGGACCCAGTCCGTGTAATTTCTACCATCATCTTTCAACTTTGCTTTCTCAAGGAACGCATTAAAATTCAACGGAACAACAGCACGAGCCATCTATCTACAATCAACATAAATAAGCAAGATACTATCAGGTACTAAGTTCATGATAAATTTAAGTTCAATTAATCATATTACTTAAGAACTCCCACTTAGATAGACATCCCTCTAATCCTCTAAGTGATCACGTGATCCAAATCAACTAAACCATGTCCGATCATCACGTGAGATGGAGTAGTTTCATTGGTGAACATCATTATGTTGATCATATCTACTATATGATTCACGCTCGACCTTTCGGTCTCCGTGTTCCGAGGCCATATCTGTATATGCTTGGCTCGTCAAGTATAACCTGAGTATTCCGCGTGTGCAACTGTTTTGCACCCGTTGTATTCGAACGTAGAGCCTATCACACCCGATCATCACGTGGTGTCTCAGCACGAAGAACTTTCGCAACGGTGCATACTCAGGGAGAACACTTCTTGATAATTTAGTGAGAGATCATCTTATAATGCTACCGTCAATCAAAGCAAGATAAGATGCATATAAAGATAAACATCACATGCAATCAATATAAGTGATATGATATGGCCATCATCATCTTGTGCCTGTGATCTCCATCTCCGAAGCACCGTCATGATCACCATCGTCACCGGCGCGACACCTTGATCTCCATCGTAGCATCGTTGTCGTCTCGCCAATCTTATGCTTCCACGGCTACCGTTTAGTGATAAAGTAAAGCATTACATCGCAATTGCATTGCATACAATAAAGCGACAACTATATGGCTCCTGCCAGTTGCCGATAACTCGATTACAAAACATGATCATCTCATACAATAAAATTTAGCATCATGCCTTGACCATATCACATCACAACATGCCCTGCAAAAACAAGTTAGACGTCCTCTACTTTGTTGTTGCAAGTTTTACGTGGCTGCTACGGGCTTTAAGCAAGAATCAATCTCACCTACGCATCAAAACCACAACGATAGTTTGTCAAATAGACTCCGTTTTAACCTTCGCAAGGACCGGGCGTAGCCACACTCGGTTCAACTAAAGTTGGAGAGACAGTCGCCCGCAAGCCATCTATGTGCAAAGCACGTCGAGGGAACCGGTCTCGCGTAAGCGTACGCGTAAGGTTGGTCTGGGTCGTCTCGTCCAACAATACCGCCGAACCAAAGTATGACATGATGGTAGGCAGTATGACTTGTATCGTCCACAACTCACTTGTGTTCTACTCGTGCAAATAACATCAAACCATAAAACCTGGCTCTGATACCACTGTTGGGGAACATAGTAATTTCAAAATTTTCCTACGCACACGCAAGATCATGGTGATGCATAGCAACAAGGGGAGAGTATGATCTATGTACCCTTGTAGATCGCAATGGAAGCGTTGACACAACATAGAGGAAGTAGTCGTACGTCTTCTTCCCGATCCAACCGATCCAAGCACCATTACTCCGGCACCTCCGAGTTCTTAGCATACGTACAACTCGATGACGATCCCCGGGCTCCGATCCAGCAAAGCTTCGGGGAGGAGTTCTGTCAGCACGACGGCGTGGTGACGATCTTGATGTATTACTGACGCAGGGCTTCGCCTAAGCACTACAACGATATGATCGAAGTGGAATATGGTGGCAGGGGGCACCGCACACGGCTAAGGAATGATCTCAATGATCAACTTGTGTGTCTAGAGGTGCCCCCTGCCTCCGTATATAAAGGAGCCAAGGGAAAGAGGTGCGCCGGCCAGGAGGAGGGCGCAGGAGGAGTCCTACTCCTACCGGGAGTAGGACTCCCCCCCCAATCCTATTCCAACTAGGATTCCCAAGGGGGAAAGAGGGAGAGGGGTGGCCGACCACCTCTCCTAGTCCTAATAGGACTAGGGGAGGGGGGAGGCGCGCAGCCCTTATGGGTAGCCCTTTCACCTTTCCACTAAGGCCCAATAAGGCCCATATGACTCCCAGGGGGTTCCGGTAACCTCCCGGTAATCCGGTAAAATCCTGATTTCACCCAGAACACTTCCGATGTCCAAACATAGGCTTCCAATATATCAATATTTATGTCTCGACCATTTCGGGACTCCTCGTCATGTCCGTGATCACATCCGGGACTCCGAACAACCTTCGGTACATCAAAATGCATAAACTCATAATAACTGTCATCGTAACGTTAAGCGTGCGGACCCTACGGTTCGAGAACAATGTAGACATGACCGAGACACGTCTCCGGTCAATAACCAATAGCGGGACCTGGATGCCCATATTGGCTCCTACATATTCTATGAAGATCTTTATCGGTCAGACCGCATAACAACATACGTTGTTCCCTTTGTCATTGGTATGTTACTTGCCCGAGATTAGATCGTCGGTATCCAATACCTAGTTCAATCTCGTTACCAGCAAGTCTCTTTACTCGTTCCGTAATACATCATCTCACAACTACCATATTAGTTGTAATGCTTGCAAGGCTTATGTGATGTGCATTACCGAGAGGGCCCAGAGATACCTCTCCGACAATCGGAGTGACAAAACCTAATCTTGAAATACGCCAACCCAACATGTACCATTGGAGACACCTGTAGTACTCCTTTATAATCACCCAGTTACGTTGTGACGTTTGGTAGTACCCAAAGTGTTCCTCCGGTAAACGGGAGTTGCATAATCTCATAGTTATAGGAACATGTATAAGTCATGAATAAAGCAATAGCAACATACTAAACGATCGGGTGCTAAGCTAATGGAATGGGTCATGTCAATCAGATCATTCAACTAATGATGTGACCTCGTTAATCAAATAACAACTCATTGTTCGTGGTTAGGAAACATAACCATCTTTGATTAACGAGCTAGTCAAGTAGAGGCATACTAGTGACACTTTGTTTGTCTATTTATTCACACATGTATTATGTTTCCGGTTAATACAATTCTAGCATGAATAATAAACATTTATCATGATTATAAGGAAATAAATAATAACTTTATTATTGCCTCTAGGGCATATTTCCTTCACCACCCATAATCTAGCCATGCTTTATATTCCCAGTGTGATGATTCTGGCCACCAGTCTTGAGAGCATCCCGTCATGCTACTTAGTAGTAGGTATTCTACTCCTGGGTTTCTGATCCCGAGATTCACCCTACTTACTTCATGTTGATAGTTTTGCTCGTTCCTTTAGGATATTAGTAACCTTTGTGATAGTCCTCGAGGTTCATGGTATATCCTTCTTCCAAATATCATGAACTGCTTATGACAGAAGTTCTGTTGAATCAAAAGATCACAACTAGAGTGATCTTGATGAGTTATCCATTCTGCATTGTGAATCTGCCAGTCCTACCTTTCTGCATGGATTACATGGAAGAAAAATGTTGAACTTGTTTGACATACCAAATCTATGCATCCGCAACTCATAAAACCATATGTTCCTTTGAGTTGTCTCTCTTTAGTTGTATTCTGACCTCTGTCTATCAATTGATAGTCAGGACTAGTTGTGCATTCGTGTTCATCGATGCCTACTATTCTTGTGGTCCGTCAAGCCATCCTATTCAGAATGACTAGGAGAAACAAACTCCAGCACCTTATCCATATCTAGGATTGGGTCAAAGCAGTTGTAATCCGCAAATCAAATGCCAATCCAACTTTTGATTCTGTTCTACCTTGGAGTATTACCATCTTTATATCAAGATTGTCATGGAAATTGCACACCATCCTATGAACTCTTGATACAGTGATACTTCTTGCCATCATTGTTCATTCTCCGGTTCCCGTGTTTTTATAACCGGAATGCCGGCAAGTGAGCCATGATGTGTGAAACCAATACTCCTAGCAACTCCGTTGCTTGGTAGTTAATGGACAATATTCTCATTCTTAGCATGTTGGTTATTAAATCATCATCCTAAGATTGATCGTGCTACCTAGTCCTTATTTCTGGTGCACTCTTCGATCAATGAGTTAGGATTGTGTCAATTCCTCACTCTTTTTGATCATCTCATCTTGCCCTGAAAAGCAAGATTGTTCTCGAGCTTAATAACATATCGGTGGTTCGTGATTTTCCGAATATCTCTCGGAAGTATTACCAGGTTGTCACCTGACCGCTATGTTGAGTTCGTGATCATGTTGGTTTTCCTCCAAACCACCCATTCTCCAAGAATCTGTGTTGGATACCCTGAGCTAGTTGGTTAAGCTAAACAACAACTTGGAGATTTGGAAGATGAAATCTTGTCCGACTTAGTTCATCACTAAGGGATATCCTTGTGTGTGCGTGTGTTGGAGAAAGATGATATCTTCATCGACTGATCCTAGTGATCAGCTGTTGAATCTATTACCTTGTCCAAACCTTGATTTGAGTGTGGGCTATCGTCAAATCAAATCAGAACCAACGATGTTCGTAATGTTGTCTTACTTGCGATTGTCCCTCGAGCATACACCATTATATTTTTCGGGTCTGACCAATGCTATCACCTTGTTATGATTGTGGGATTCCATTTATATGGAAACCTAGATGAATTGTTGTTGAGCCCATCGACAACATCCTTGTATTCTCCATGATTTTGTTGGATATCAAGATAGTGTTGGAAACTGTTGTAAGCATTATCTTCATGTCCTGTTCATGAAATACATGTTTGGTGTAAGAAGTGACTTTCTCCAAGTTCACGTGCATTAGGTGCAAGTTGCTGCCGTGAATTTGAGAAAGATTGTTTTTGTTTCCTCTGGTACCATCCCAAGTCAGTTATGCATGTGCGAATGTATTCTATGGTTTGGTAGATTAATTACCTCCACTCCATATGTATTCCCTAGCACACCAAGACAATGATTGATTTGTTCAAGGATAACAAGTTCAACTGCTATTCCCGAAGGGCCTGGATGGACATGCACCAGACTTCGTTATCTTCAATGATGGTTCCCCACTTGAACTCGGTAGTGTTTTATTGTAAGACTACTATGTGGTCATGCTTGTCTGAGACAACGTGTTCACATATGTGTTAGCAGAACCAGCTCATGTTTTCGAGCTTACTACCATAGTCCATTTCCCGAGAATCTCGCAATGCCATCTCGTCGATTTGTGTTGCGAACTTTCATTTTCTTCTAGACTCGATGGGTCTGGAATATCCTGTTACCAACCAGATCTGAATCTCAGGCAGATATGATGGTTGGAACTTTTCTAGGATCTATGATGTAGGTCCCGACAAGGTTGATGTTCTGGCCAATGCACCTAGCCGGAAGATCTGTCATTGTAGTATCTTTGACCATCTTTCCATGAGGATTTCATGCGACTTATTATAGAAGTTGTTCCTTAGAGATCCTTGTGCTCTCAATTTCTTCGATGATTCTATAACCATTGAAACGTTGGAAACACTCTCGACTGTTGAGTTTTTCCCCAGTCACCAGAATCATTCCCAGCATTTGCATTTTGTTCCCAGCTTGCACCTTAGTAGTTGTTGTCCAGGATCATCTTCAAAAGTGGACTTACCATGGGTCCCATCCATCTCCGATGACAAGCAAATCATCCATTATATTGTCTTCAACAAGGTAGTCCACATCATCCTGTCTAGTCCAAGTATGTCATTCTTTTGAACTCCTTCAAATGATCGATTGTGATTGCCTTAGGCTGGTATGAAGAGTTTCAATGATTTATGGATCAAAAGTAATTCTTTTTTCCACTTCAGGTAATAATTTTACGAGTCACCTCCCCCAAGGTGCCCCATTGTGGAATCATGGCAATCAATCTCCTCGCTACTTTGAAACCATGCACCATCCTACTCCAGTGTGGAATTGTTGCCTACCAAATTGAACCTCCGTCATCTGTTTCTTCCATCCCTCCCGATGTGTGTCTTGTGTCTCAGCTCAAGAAATGTGTCTACATCTCATTCCGTGAGTCGATTTTGTGCTCTTTAAGATCGATGATCCATTCTTGTGAGGTTGTCTTGCTCTCTTGTCGCCTTATTAGATGAAGTTCTCGAAGGAAAGGAT
Source organism: Triticum aestivum (assembly GCF_018294505.1). Taxonomy (NCBI): domain Eukaryota; kingdom Viridiplantae; phylum Streptophyta; class Magnoliopsida; order Poales; family Poaceae; genus Triticum; species Triticum aestivum. The sequence goes on along the minus strand of NC_057797.1, from coordinate 244,632,843 downwards.
GTCATAATCAATATGATGTAGCGGATCAACATCTCCAAGAAGGGCAGTTGGATCGATAAGATCGTGTTAGCTTTGTGTCCCCGTTGTCTTCTTACCTCACGTCTTGAATCTCGGGACGAGATTCTCGTTTAGTGGGGGTGAGTTGTCACAGCCCTAGAATTTGGTTGCAGAAAGTGGCTTTGCATCCATGCATCATGTTTAAATTCAAGAAAACTTGAATTGAGGAAATTTGAAAGCCTCAAAAATTTTAATTAAAAGAAGGGCAAATAACCCTGGAAAATGCATCCAATGTTTCCAAAATTCTCTTCAATGATGTTTAATATTTTTGGCAAGGGTTTTGGTCCAAACCAAAAATATGGAACATTTTTGAGGAATTATTTTGGCCATTTGGATTTAAATTAATAAATATTTGAGTTGGATTTAATTCTTCTATAAAATAATTGCAAGTCCAACAATTCTGAAAAAACCTATGAGTGGCTTTGAATATATTGCATCAAGCCACATAAATATTTTCAGAAGCTACTAAATGATTTAGGATGTGAATCAAATCAAAACAAAACAAAATAAATAGAAAACTGAAACAGATTGAGAGAGAGAGCAGGATTACCTGGCACTTACCTACAGCCCAGAGGCCCACTACTGTGCGGCCCAGCCCACCAGGGGCATACCTGTCTTCAACCTCTGCCTACTGGCAGAGGCAAGCCGAGCACGGCACCCGCGCGTCCCGGCACGCAGCTGCCTGCCTGGCCTCCCCTGGCCAGCGCGGTGCCGCCCATGACACCCTGGGACCCCCTTTGCTTCTCCCTCGCTCTCTGGACCTCTCTTCCCCTCGCTCCTCTGCTTTCTTCCCCTAGCGGAGCTCGCCATCGCTGCTCGTCACCACCGCGGCCATCGAGCCCCCCCTTGCCTATCCAGCTTGTCGCCGAGGTCCGCCATGCCCCGAAGCCCCTCTACGACGAAGATGAAGACCTCGGGAGCCCCGCAGCGTCGCCACCACCACCATCTCCGTCCCTTGCCTTGGCGGCCACCATCGCACGATTCGCCGCTTGCCGGTCGTCCCCGAGCCCGCTGAAACCACCGCCGGCCCCTTGTGAGCTCCTCTTCCTTTCCTCCCCGTCCTCTTGCTCGCGCGCCTGCTCTAACTGTGCTAGCCGTCGCATCCGTGAGCTCACCGCTGGCGTCCTTGTCGCCGTCGTCGTTGCAGGTCACTGAACTCACGCCCGAGCACGTCGTTGAGGTCCTGCAGCCCCTCTAGACCCAACGGTGTGCCTAGTTTGCTTCGTCGTGCACCACTGCGCCATCCCGCTCGAAGCCGTAGCTCCGGTCGCCACCGCTACCGAGAGCCCTACGCCGTGTTGCTGCCACCACTGGATGCGCGGGAGCACGGGCTCCCTCCTGGTTCCCTCAGCGCGCCCAACCGTCGCCCCTAGCGCCACCTCGGCGAGCCGCCACCGCACTGCGAGGTCGCCGGCGCTTGATCCGGCGACGCTGACGTGGAGCCATCATTAGGCGTTAATCACCACTAATCCTCCTAACAGACACTGACGAGCGGGCCCCGCGTTGGGTCAAATCCCAGTCAACACGGGATTAACCTCTAATTAACTATAAGCATATGACATGTGGGACCGGGTCGACAGGTTTGACCATGGTCAGCCCTGTTGACTTGCTGATGTCACGGTGGCGTCATGCTGACGCAATAAGTCCTTTTCTGGATTTGATTTATTTCTAAATAACCAGGAAATTCCAGAAAATGTCTAAAACTTCTAAAATTCATAGAAATTCAACCGTAACACCAAATAAGATAAATTATATATGAAAAATGATCAGAAAAATCCAATCTATCCATCTATACCATTTTCATGCATGTTTGAGCAACTTAACCTCACTGTTTAGTCCAAAACATGATAATGCACTATTTGAATTCATAGTTTGAATTTGAATTTGAACCTTGAGTTCAAATCAACCCAAACCTATCTGTTACTAGTTGCATTAGCTCAAATCACAACATATTGTCATGTCATGATCATGCATCATATTGTGCATTGCATTGATTGTGCTCTTCCTTGTTTGCTGGTAATTGTCCCCTTTCGGTAGACGCTGCTCCGACGCTGTGATCGTTGACACTGATGAAGACTCAATGTTATCTTTAGAAGTGCCAGGCAAGCAAAACCCCCTTGTTCATTCTGATACAATCCCACTCTCTCGCTCCTGCTCTCTTTTACTGCATTAGGGCAACACCGATTCAACTGTTACATGCTGCGGTAGTTGAACCCTTTCCTCTGCATGACCTTCCATTGCCATAGTAAATAGATGAAACCCACTACCATGAGTAGGAGTTGTTTGAGCCCTGATGTGCCTACTCATTCATGCTTGTTTGTCATGCCTGCTACTGCTTAGAGTTGAGTCTGGTCTGATTCATCGGAAATGAATTGGAACGTGGTGAACATGTCCTACTGTTGAGAGCTAAGTGTGTGAACATGATTTGGTAAAGGTAGCGGTGAGAGGCCATGTAGGAGTACATGGTGGGTTGTCTCATTGCAGCCGTCCTCGGGAACTGAGTCCTGTGTTTGTGATCCATGAACAGTTACTACCACACATTGGGTTCCGGTAACTCGGCCCCTCTCGGCTTATTAATCAAATCGATCTCTGTCCAGGAGTTGCAACTAGTTTCTGGTGTTTGTAAGTAGTGTTAGTAGTCTACCAAGTGGCACCCGGTACAGGTGGGCTTGGGACAGACTAGGCATCATGGCATGGTGTACCAAGTGGCACCCGGATGGTGGGCTTGGGAACCCTGCTCACATCGTTTGGGGCCGTGAGCGACACCCCGGCCGGATCTCCTTGCGGGTGGAACCCGAATAGGCGATAAACCTGGACTAGAGACTTGTTGGTTAGTCAGGTCGTGGCCGACTCCCTCGCCCGGCTTCCGCTTGAAGGTTGCCGAGGTACATGACGTGTACAGGGCGATAAGTGGCGAGAGCGTGTGTGAAGAAGTACACCCCTGCAGGGTTATCATTATCTATTCGAATAGCCGGATTTCTCGGATATGGAAACTTGGACCCCTTGCATAGTTCATAGACAAGTGTAACTGGATACTCTAAAACTCACAAGATAAGCGTGAGTGCTATGGATGGCGTTCTCGCAGGGAGACGGGGGCGGATCCATAGTGGTGTATTGGTATGGTGAATTTGTGGACTCGTGTGCGCCATCCCAAAAGAGTTACTCGCAGTCGTAGTATAGGATAGCCACTGAGTCAAAGCTGGCTTGCTGCAGTCAAACTCCACCACCCCCTTTATTGATATCGATGCATATGTAGTTAGTTCTGATGTAAGTCTTGATGGGTACATTGTACTCACGTTTGCTTATTTTATGTTTTGCAGAGAGACGTCAGTCTTGCTAGTAGTTCCACATGGACTTCGACGTTTAGCTTGTTAGCTCAGCTACGATCTTGTACCCTTGGGAGGGTCATGTATATAGGCAGGCTTCTCAGCCTTTTTCATTTGTAGTTGTCTTTACTCAGACAAGTTAAGCTTACACATGTGCTTGTTGCTTGTATGCTCAGTATGTTGGGTCATGAGACCCATGTTTGTAATACTTGGCTCCTCGGAGCCTAATGAATAAATACTTTGAGTCGTAGAGTTTTGTTGTGATGCCATGTTGTATTTACACATATCGAGCATATTGTGTGTATGATTGAAATGCTTGGTATGTGTGGGATCCGACAACCTAGTTGTTTATCCTTGGTAGCCTCTCTTATGGGGAAATGTAGTCTTGTGCTTCCATGAGCCATAGTAGTCCGCTTCAGCCCGGTTCACCGGAGTCCTGTTAGCCCAGCACTACTGCTTCGGAACACTTGACTGGTCGGCATGTGATTCACTTCGTTCCTGTGTCTATCCCTTCGGGGAAATGTCACGTGGTGACATCCGGAGTCCTGCCTAACCCGCTACAGCTCGGTTCACCGGAGTCCTGTTAGCCTAGTGCTACATCCCGGATTCGCACGCTGCTGACCGACATGCTTGATGTTGATTCATGTATGCCTGTCCCCGTAAGTTAGTGCCACTTTGGGTTCACGACTAGTCATGTCGGCCCGGGTTCTCTGTCATATGGATGCTAGCGACACTATCATATACGTGAGCCAAAAGGCGGAAACGGTCCCGGGCCATGGTAAGGCGACGCCCGTGGGAATACCGTGCGTGAGGCCGCAAAGTGATATGAGGTGTTACCGGCTAGATCAATGTGATTTGGAATCGGGGTCCTGACAGTTGAAAGTCACCCCGGGTTGTACTAAACACCGGTTTATCAGGAAATATTCATAAATCCCTTATTAAAAGATTATAAAAACAGCAAAGACAAAAGAAATATGCAAGGCTTTTCATGGGCTGCCAGGCCCTAAATCGAGGCTTTTCATGGGCTGCCAGGCCACTAAGTTAACACCTTTAGCAAAGCCTTTTAAGATGGACCTCAATCTTTAACCAATCACCGTTTTAACATTGACAAGTTCAGGGTCTATGAGATTGACTTGTGAAACGTTCGATGGGTCGTACCAGGTTTACCTGGACGGAGTGGCTTACTTAAAGAGGCAGGATAACCCGGGGTTTTAGGTGAATACATCTGGCTTCCAAGCCTGGCTTGATAGCCTACTACAAGGGTGCAAGCTCGTTGTTCTTTCAGAAGCAAGGAGCCCCCAAGTAATATTTGAGCAATGCTCAGTGGTGACCTATGTTTGAGTTGTGCTTTATGCAACAGCCTCTCTTTGGTTCCACATAATTTCCTTTTGGCTTGTAAGCCTATCAAAAGGTGTAGCAATGGTGTAAGCACAACCAAGCCCCCTAGTGATTTCCCTTTTTGGTGTTAAACCGATCAAGAGGTGTAGCTATGGTTCGAATACGACCAAGCCCCCTAGTGATTCCCTTTTTATCTGTGTGACCTTATGAGCCGGGTTAATAAAACTCCGCTTTGTAAGTAGAAGCCCCCATGGAACCACACATGATGTAAAAAGAACAGAGACCCCGCTTTAACCGAGGCTTCGGTTTATTATATAATATATACATTGTCATAAGTATGTACATAAGAAGAGCCTGAGGTTCAAGTATAGTAAGGCCGAAGAAGAGCTATATTCCATGGCCGCTGAGTCTCCTCCTCCGATTTGCGTGAGTCTTTGTGCTCTCGAACATCAATGAGGTAGTATGACCCGTTGTGCAGATTTTTGCTGACCACAAAAGGTCCTTCCCAAGGTGGGGATAACTTGTGCATATCAGTATGATCCTAGATGAGCCGGAGCACCAGATCGCCTTCTTGAAAAGTTCTGGTCTTAACCCGGCGGCTGTGATAACGTCGGAGATCTTGTTGATAAATCGCCGAACGCACTGCTGCTAAATCACGCTCCTCATCTAACAGGTCCAGTGAGTCCTGGCGTGCTTTCTCATTCTCAGCTTCAACATAAGCCGTCACACGGGGTGAGTCATGACGGATGTCACTAGGGAGAACCGCCTCTGCTCAGTAAACCATGAAGAAAGGCGTGTAACCCGTAGATCTGTTAGGTGTGGTGTTGATACTCCATAACATAGAAGGTAACTCATCTACCCAACAACCCGGTGTCCGCTTTAAAGGAACCATAAGTCGGGGTTTGATACCTCTCAAAAATTTCTTGATTTGCCCTCTCTGCTTGACCATTAGACTAGGGGTGAGACACTGACGCTACATCAAGCCAGATGTGCTCATGTTGGCAAAATTCCTCCATCTCACCCTTTGACAGATTAGTACCATTATCAGTTATAATACTGTGTGGAAAACCAAACCGAAATATCACTTTTTTGATGAATTGAACCACCGTGGCTGCATGACACTTACTGACTGGCTCCGCTTCTACCCACTTGGTAAACTTGTCAACTGCCACTAATAGGTGGGTCTTTTTGTCCTTGGATCTCTTAAAGGGTCCAACCATATCGAGCCCCCAAGTTGCAAACGGCCAAGTAATTGGAATCATTCTCAACTCCTGAGCCAGAACATGAGCACGGCGTGCAAATTTTTGACAACCGTCACACCTTTTGACTAAACCCTCAGCATCAGCATGAGCCGTCAACCAATAGAAGCCGTGACAAAAAGCCTTAGCCACCAAGGATTATGAACCGGCGTGGTGACCACAATCTCCTTCGTGGATTTCTCAAAATCTCACAACCCTCTTAAGGAGACACACAATGCTGAGTTGCTCCTGTGACGTTGTAACGATGCAACTCCCCATTGATTATGGTCATTGACTTGGATCGCCGGATAATCTGCCGGGCCAAGGTTTCATCCTCCGGTAACTCGCCCCGGTTCATGTAAGCCAAATATGGGACTGTCCAATCCGGTATAACATGCAAAGCTGCCAGCAATTGGGCCTCCGGGTTAGGAATAGCCAACTCCTCCTCTGTGGGTATCTTGACCGACAGATTATGCAGTACGTCGAGGAAGACATTCGGTGGCACCGGTTTACGCTGAGAGCCTAGACGACTTAAAGCGTCCGCCGCTTCATTCTTTCGCCAGTTTATATGGTCAACTTGATAGCCCTTGAAATGACGAGCCACTATGTCCACCTCTCGTCAATATGCAGCCATGAGTGGGTCCTTAGAATCCCAAGTGCCGGATACCTGTTGAGCCACCAGGTTCGAGTCACCGAAGCACTTAACCCGACTTAAGTTCATCTCCTTAGATATCCGAAGACCGTGGAGTAAGGCCTCGTACTCAGCTGCATTGTTAGTGCAAGGGAACATTAAGCGAAGAACATAACAAAACTTGTCACCTCGTGGGGAAGTTAATATGACTCCAGCCCCCGAGCCCTCCAATTGCCTGGACCCATCAAAGTGAATAGTCCAATAAGTGTTATCTGGCTTTTCCTCTAGTGCATGCAACTCGGTCTAATCATTGATGAAATCCACGAGTGCTTTAGATTTGATCATTGTGCGAGGTGTATATTTGAGTCCATGAGGTCCAAGCTCAATAGCCCACTTAGCAATCCGGCCAGTTGCTTCTCTGTTTTGAAGGATATCTCCCAGAGGGGCTGAACTGACCACTATGATAGGATGACCCTGAAAATAATGCTTGAGCTTCTGACTTACCATAAACACCCCATACACCAGCTTCTGCCAATGCGGATACCTCTGCTTTGATTCAATAAGCACCTCACTGATATAATAAACCAGTCGTTGAACCGGATACTCCTTTCCAGCCTCCTTGCGCTCCACAACAATAGCCACACTAACAGCCCGGGCATTAGCAGCCACATATAGAAGTAAAGGCTCTTTATTGACTGGAGCCGCAAGGACAGGCGGTTCAGCTAACTGCCTCTTCAAATCCTCAAACGCTTTATCAGCCGCATCACTCCAGACAAAGTCATCCGTTTTCTTTAGCATCTGATATAAAGGGATAGCTTTCTCCCCGGGATGATTGATAAACCGGCCCAAAGCCGCAATCCGGCCGGCTAAACGTTGAACATCATTGATACACGCCAGTTTAGCCAGGGACGTGATTGCTGAATTTTTTTCGGATTAGCCTCAATGCCCCTGTTTGACACCAAAAACCCTAGGAGCTTGCCTGATGGAACACACAAGACACATTTGTCCGGATTAAGCATCATCTTATAAACCAGGAGGTTGTCAAAAGTCTCCCTCAAGTCATATATCAATGTTTCCTCCTTCCTAGGCTTCACCACAATATCATCCACATATGCATGAACATTGCGCCCAATCTGCTTATGAAGACAATTTTGAACACAACGTTGATAAGTCGCCTGGGCACTCTTGAGCCCAAAGGGCATGGAGACATAGCAGAAGGCTACAAAGGGAGTTATAAAAGATGTCTTCTCCTGGTCCTTAACTGCCATTTTGATCTAATGATAACCAGAGTAAGCATCCAGAAAACACGAACGGTCACAACCCTCCGTAGCATCAATAATATGATCAATGCAAGGGAGGGCAAAGGGATCTGCTGGACAAGCTTTGTTCAAATCTGTGTCGTCCACACACATACGCCAAGTGCTGTTTTTCTTAAGAACCAGCACCGGATTAGCTAACCACTCAGGGTGAAAAACCTCCATGATAAACCCTGCGGCCAACAGCCGAGCTACCTCCTCGCCAATAGCATTACGCCTTTCTTCGTTGAAGCGGCCGAGAAACTGCCTGACCGGTTTAAACTTAGGATCTATATTAAGTGTGTGCTTAGCGAGTTCCCTCGGTACACCTGGCATGTCAGAAGGCTTCCATGCAAAGATGTCCCGATTCTCACGGATGAACTCGATGAGCACACTTTCCTATTTGGGATCCAGGTTAGCGCTGATGCTGAACTGCTTGGATGAATCACCAGGAACGAAATCAACCATCTTAGTGTCTGTGGCCGATTTAAACTTCAACGCTGAATCGTGCTCCGTAATTGGCCTTTTCAAAGAAGTCATGTCTGCCGGATCAACCTTGTCTTTATAAAACTTCAGCTCCTCTGTGGCACAAACCGACTCAGCGTAAGCCGCATCACCTTCCTCACATTCCAAAGCAATCTTCCTGCTCCCATGTACTGTGATGGTCCCCTTATGACCTGGCATCTTAAGCTGCAGATAAACATAACACGGCCTCGCCATGAACTTGGCATAAGCCGGTCATCCAAACAGGGCGTGATACAGACTCTTGATTTTCACCACCTCAAAGTTCAATATTTCTGACCTTGAGTCATGATCATCTCCAAAAGCCACCTCTAGGGCTATTTTGCCCACTGGATATGCAGACTTACCAGGCACCACACCGTGAAAAACGGTGTTCGACGGTTTAAGACTCTTATCTGTCAATCCCATACGGCGGAAGGTATCATAGTACAGGATGTTGATACTACTTCCACCATCCATGAGCACTTTGGTGAACTTATACCCCCCAACTTGAGGTGCCACCACTAAGGCCAGATGACCCGGATTATCAACCCGGGGTGGGTGATCCTCTCGACAACATAAAATTGGTTGCTCAGACCAGCGTAAATACTGAGGCACTGTCGGTTCAACAGAGTTCACGGCCCTCTTGTGAAGCTTCTGTTCATGCTTGCACAAGCTAGTGGTGAAGACATGATACTACCCACTATTCAACTGCTTCGGATTGCTCTGATAACCCAACTGCTGCTGCTGCTGATTCCCCTGATGGTTATAACCTCCCTGATTGCCCTCGTTCCCTTGATTCCTATGTCTGGTTTGATTGCCTTGAAATCCTGAACCAGAGCTGCTGCCTCCATAACCCGGCCCATGAAAACCACCTCCTGAACCGCCGGGTGGGCCATTGTCGTATTGGAACATATTGGAGTTCTTGAACTCTCGCATGATGTAACAATCCTTCCAAAGATGTGAAGCTGGCCTCTCCTTCGATCCATGCTTTGGACAAGCTTGATTTAACAGGCGCTCCAGATTGGGGCCTGACCCTCCGCCCCTCTGGGGATGTTTGCCCTTACGACATTGACCGTTATCCTGAGCATCGGTGCTAGCCACAAAGTCCAAACTATTATCTGCTTTGCGCTTACCATTGTTCCCATGACCTGTCGGGTTATGCTGCTGTCCCTTGGTGTTGCCGTTCTTCTTCCCTTTCCCCGGTTTGTCCTCCTCCGAGTCAGGGTCTTTGTTACTATTTGAATAGGCATACTTAACCAAAGCGGCCATAAGCGTTGACATGTCATTGCAGTGACGTTTGAGCCTTCCTAACTTCAGTTTTAACGGTAGAAACCGACAATTGCCCTCCAACGTTAACACTGATGTATCCGCGTTGATGTGATCCGACGAATGCAAAATAGCTGAGACCCGCTTCACCCAATGGGTTGTAGACTCCCCATCCTCTTGAAGACAAGCGGCCAGGTCCACAATCGACATAGGCTACTTACAAGTATCTTTAAAATTCTGGATAAACCAGTGTTTTAACTCGGCCCATGATCCGACAGAGTTAGCTGGTAAGCTCTTTAACCAAGTACGAGCTGTCCCCTCCAACATCATGGTGAAGTATTTAGCACACACCGCTTCATCCACGTCCAACATCTCCATTGCCATCTCATAACTTTCAACCCATGACTCTGGTTGCAAATCGGCGTGTAATTGGGCACCTTACAAGGGCCTTTAAAATCCTTGGGTAGTCGTACATTACGTAAAGCGGGGGTAAGACACGGCACCCCTAAAGAACTAAAGACCACGCCGGACTCCACTGAGGTGGTAGGGCGAACTAGAGTAGGTTGACGAGCGGCGTGCAGAGGTACTAACTCGGCTTCTCGACATGCACGACCATGATCCACCACATCCTGCGCATTAGCACCACCAACTACCGGGTTGTGTCCTCATGATGAGTTACGGTGACGTGCCCTGCTTGATACGGCCGGTTCATCCTCAACGTGTCTGTTGTAGCTCCGACTCGGATGGGGGGTGGAATGAATCCTCTCGCGACTATGTGAATAAGCATGCTGCTGGTTTAAAGCTGTTTGAAGGAGCTCTCTAGCCCGTCGTGTCTCAATTGCCACTGGTGACTCGCCGTTAGTTGGGAGGGCTGCCAATCGTGAAGCGGCTGCCACAATGTTATCCAACGGGTTGGAGTAATGCCCCGGAGGCGTTGGAACATACTGTGACACAATGTTGTTCTGGCGAGGGGGGTTCATCATGCGCGGCTGAACCGGCGCTCCTGTTCCCAGTGCCTCAGTCCAGTTTCCCACCTGTTGGTTACTGGTTCCTGCTCCTGGCATGTTGAAGAGATTTCTTGGCTCATAACCCGGCGGGAGGTGCGACCGGTATCTCCTCCTCATGAGATCATCTGAGGCACTCTGATCCAGCCTAAGCCGGTAGGCCTGAGCTTCCAACTCGGCCTGTTCTGTAGCCATCCTGGCGTTCTCTGCTGCCAGGTCCGCTTTAGCCTGAGTTATCTGATCCTTCACCTTTGCAATCTCCGCATTGTGCTGATCTCAGGTGGTTGCATCCACTTCTGCAGCCATCAATGCTACAAAAGCGTCGAACAAATCAGACAAAACCTGAGCTGGAGGTGGCCGGAGCCCCCTGCTCCCACTGGCGTCGCTGTTGCTGAATCGGAGAGCATCGCGGCGGCGGTAGAAGAGTGCTGCGCTGGTTGTGTAATGGCCATGAAGATTGCGACCCGGTTTGGCAGATCAAGGGGGTCCGGAATACTGTTGCCATCGGAACCTCCACTAATCCGACCGTCCTGCAGTTGATACAACGACTCAGTCTCTCTAGTTGAAGATTCGTCACTAGAGCAGACAACAGTTTCTCCATGATACGCCGGTCCACCCTCATACTCCGCTCCATAGATGACACCTATGAAAACATGCCTTGCGGTGGGCTGAACCTGGGCAGGGCTTGCACGCTGAGCCGTCTCGATGATGTCGGTGCAGGTGTCCGGCTAAGGGCCCGGTTTGCCGATCTGGCCGATGAAGACATGAATCCCACCAAAGGGGACCCGGTACCCGTATTCGATTGAACCGGCCTCGGGACCCCATCCTGTGTCGTCGATGTAGAGCTTGCCGCGACGACTCTTCGTCATCCGTCCCATAGCGTATCCCTTGAATCCTTCGAAGCTGCCCTTCAAGAACTCGAAACCATCGTGCGACGGCCCCACAGTGGGTGCCAACTATCGTGGGTTTGTCACAGCAGATGTCCTCGTGAAAGGACTTAGTCGTGGATCCATTGCTACGGGTTAGCTTAAAGGGGTTAAACCGGACAAGGGACATGAGAGGTTTTTGTACTAGTTCGGCCCCTTCGGTGAAGGAAAAAGCCTACGTCTAGTTGTGTTGGTATTGCTAGGGTTTCGATGACCAGGGAGCGAATCCGCTTTGCCTGGCTCTCGAGTTGTTATCCGTCATCCTTAAACCGCTGCCGGGTCGTCCCTTTATATACACAGGTTGACGCCCGCCAGTATACAGAGTCCCAAGGCCGGATCATAAATGTGTCCGGCTCGGTCTCTATCCTTCCTATCTTACAATGCAAGTTACATGAGAAAGTCGGTTTACATCTACAGGCCTTAATTCGCCTTTGGTCCTTGGGCTTTGTAAAGCGCCACCATCCTTACGTCTTCATGGGCTTCTGATCTTCTTGGAGTTAATCCGGCTACTCCTGGCCGGTTTTCGTCCAGTAGTAATATCCCCAACACCTACCGTCACCCTGAAGCCGTTGGATTCGACAAGTACCTCTTCGAAACGACCGAGTACCACTAGCATTGACTGTCGAAGACCCCACGGACATCAAGTTCCTCGTTGTGACCCCGAACACCTACTAAGTGTGTACAACTACGAAGCGTGAACGACTACTTCCACTACGAACATCCTGAGAATGTCTACTTCCTCTACTTTGCACCGAACGAGAACCGTCCCGTTTGCTCGCTTTGAAGGTATAACCCCGAGACGACCACCTGTGAACGAATGCATGGTTGGATGTCGTATCCTCCAGTGAACGTTAGTTGTTCCCTCGCTTGCAACCGCCGTCGACCCATGGGAACCCGGTATCCAGGATCACCCCACCATCCTTGCATGACACGCTCCCGTCACATTTTCTTTTGCACCGACGTCTCGATGAGTTGTCAGATCATCGGAATGTTGCCGTGGCATCATTTCCATTGTCGTTGCCGTGGCACCCCTTTCTTTCTGCCGTGGTGACAAAATGCTCCAGATCTTATAACTTGCCAACATCTTCATAAAATTACATATACCTTGCATATGTCAGCCGCATCATGATAATAACATTTAAAATGTTTAAAATTGTTGTTTGCATTATTTTGCTATATGCACATGAGGATTTATCGGAATTGTTGTTTGTTGTTCCGGCCTCATTTAAACTTTCCTAAATAGTTAATTTAATTATGCTTCACCCCTTGCCATGCTTAACAACATATAATTTTGTTGGGTACATAAACGGGAGAGAACTAAATAAACGAATGTGGTGCTTCATCAATATGCAACTCGTTGCATATTGAGCTCCACTTAATATGTAGTATTGTTTGTTGCACTTTGCCTTGCCATGCCTCTTTAAACCGGACATGCATCATACTTGGTTGCGCATCATGTCATGTTCATGTGATGGTTGTTTACCATGTTGTTTGCTTCTTTCTGGTGTTGTTTCTTCTTGATAGTCCCGGTAACATTACGATTGTGAGGATTTGTTCTAATACGTCCGTTTGTCTTCTTAATGGACTCGTTCTTGTTCTTTGTGGGATCCCAGGCAAGATGACAATTACCCTCGATATCACTTCTATCTTTGCTTGCTAGTTGTTCGCACTATCGCTATGTCGTGCTACCTACCACTTGTTTATCATGCCTCCCATATTGCCATGTCAAGCCTCTAACCCACCTTCCTAGCAAACCGTTGTTTGCCTATGTTACCGCTTTAGCTCAGCCCCTCTTATAGCGTTGCTAGTTGCAGGTGCCTTGCAGGTCATTCCACGTTGGAACATGGATATGTTGGGATATCACATTATCTCTTATTTAATTAATGCATATATACACTTGGTAAAGGGTGGAAGGCTTGTCCTTATGCCTGGTGTTTTGTTCCACTCTTGCTGCCCTAGTTTCCGTCATAGCGGTGTTATGTTCCTTGATTTTGCTCTCCTTAAGCGGTTGGGGTTATAGGACCCCCTTGACAGTTCGCTTTGAATGAAACTCCTCCAGCAAGGCCCAACCTTGGTTTTAACATTTTCCTACCACCTATACCTTTCCCTTGGGAGTAATTAACCCAAGAGTTGTCTTTATTTAACCCCCCCGGGCCAGTGCTCCTCTGAGTGTTGGTCCAACCTAGGCGATGTCCGGCACCCGCTGGGCAACCAGGGTCTATGCCAACCCGACGTCTGGCCCATCCGGTGTACCCTGAGAACGAGATATGTGCAGCTCCTATCAGGATTTGTCGGCACATTCGGGCGGTCTTGCTGGTCTTGTTTTACCATTGTCGAAATGTCTTGTAACCGGGATTCTGAGTATGATCGGGTTGTTCCGGGAGAAGGAATAACTTTCGTTGATCGTGAGAGCTTGTGATGGGCTAAGTTGGGACACCCCTGCAGGGTATAAACTTTTGAGAGCCGTGCCCGCGGTTATGTGGCAGATGGGAATTTGTTATATCCGGTTGTAGAGAACTTGACTCTTGACTTAATTAAAATGAATCAACCATGTGTGTAGCCGTGATAGTATCTTTTCGGTGTAGTCCGGGAAGTGAACACGGTTTGGGTTATGTTTGAACGTAAGTAGTTTCAGGATCACTTATTGATCACTTATAGTTTCCCGACCGTTGCGTAGCTTCTCATCTTACTCTTGTACTCATATGTTAGCCACCATATTTGCTTAGCACTTGCTGCAACTCCACCTCATAACCACATCCTACCCATAAGCTTAAATAGTCTTGATCTCGAGGGTTTTGAGATTGTTGAGTCCTCATGACTCACGGATACTTCCAAAACAGTTGCAGGTGTCGATGATACCAGTGCAGGTGTCGCAACTGAGCTCAGTTGGGAGTTCAACAAAGACCTTGGTTGTTATTTTGTTTCTTTCCCGGATGATCAGTAGTGGTGCCCAGTTGGGATGATTGGGGATCTAGCATTTGGGGTTGTCTTCTTTTATTTTGGTTTCGTAGTCGGACCTTGATTATACTCTTGATGATGTATGATTAACTTGTTATTTGTGTGACGTGGCGATTGTATGCCAAGTCTTTATCCCTTTCTTATTCAGTACATGGGATTGTGTGAAGATTACCCCTCTTGCGACAAAACCACCATGAAGTTATGCTTCTAAGTCGTGCCTCGACACGTGGGAGATATAGCCGCATTGTGGGTGTTACATTGTGTCTTCTCGGCCTTTTAGGAGACACAAGACAAGTCTTCCAACTGCACACTGGCTTCAGGGGGTGCAGTGGACAATGGCTTCACACGTGAAGCTTTTGGTGAGGCACGGGGCTTTGAAGCCTCTGATTTCTTCTTCTACGGCTTTGGTGGTGTTGGCGCATCTTTCGAGTCTGCTTCATCAGCAGTGTGCTCCGCCGTAGCCCCCTGTACAGCTATGTGAGTGAGAAGGCCATTGAGGTTGTAGAAGGGGCCGATGACATTTGGGTTGGCATCACGAGTGCCACCAGCCCTTGGTGTAGATGGACCAGGGTTGAAGTCGAGTCCCAGGTCCTTCTTGTTCTTGACAGCAGACTCCTTCACAAATTGATAATTGCGCTTGAAGAGATTGTCGTCATGACACCATAACAGTGATGATGGGTCGACATCCTCTGGCTGTGGTCCTCGGAACATGCAAGGGTAGAAGCCTTGAGCAATGGCTTCAGACTTGGACTTGGGCTATAGATTTCTGTATAGAATATCTCTCCAGGGGCCCTTGATGGCGTTCTTTTCAGCATATTCAGCAGTCACAAATCTGTACATGAACCATTGTTCTGCCCAATATCTTCGAATCCATTGGATTCAGGTCTAGCGCTCGCCATAGCTCTCCTCAGGATCTGACTTGTATAGCTCAAATAGATCTGGAGGCAAATCCTTGGCTGTATCTCCACGGCGCTGCCTGCCGCCCTTTCTAGCTGATTTCTACTTTGCCATTGTATTCAGATTAAAAGGCTTCAAGATAGTGAATGGCTTCCTCTTGCTAGTCAGACAGGAACTAGCTTCAGGTGAGTGAATATGAAGTTGTAAGAACTCTGCAAATGAATGCAGACTATGAGAACCAAGGGATTCTCCCACGAACATGTACCTATGACAACATTAGAGATGCGGGGAAAGGGGAAGAGATCATATGCATTCTCAAAAGATTTTTAAGATAAATCAGTTTTGAAGACATTGACCTCATAGCGCGAAGACATTCACTTATTTGAAGAGAGTCAGTTCCAGAGTTGTACGAATCCATAAATAAGTACAAGTGAGGAATCTAACTAGTTATGAAGAATAAGTGGATATACTTGGCATGATATGAGATGTAGATAAGGATGGATCCATATTTGGAAGTGAAGAAACCACTTTTGGTTGAAGTGGATGGATCTGACGGATCTAAAGGCAGTAAAAAGTAAGATTTAACTACCGCTTGATGAACTGCTAGACGAGGTGAAGAGAGAGGCCGAGCAATTCAATCTCCCGCACCCTAACTTGGCGGCGGAAGACACCCACGGCGGCGGCGGAGAGGACGAGGTCAACGGCTGGTGTGAGGACGGCGTCGAAGAGTTCGCGGCAGTTAAGCGCTTCGTCTCCGGCGTCGACGCGAGCTAGCAGAGGTGCTAGGGTTTGTGCGAGGCGGAGAGGTGTTAGAAGAGATAATGACCGCAGTGAGTTGTGTATTTATAGGGATAGGGACAACACAGCGTAGTTACGCAGGTGCCCCCGGAGGTTCACATCTGAAGGACACGTCGCTTGCATGCAACTCATTGGGAGTTGATCCATGTTCCCACGCACGCCTGGATTGTCGGGTGGTCATTCCGGCTTCTCGGGTATTCAGACAAAAAGATACGGCAATTAAAACATATTTAAATGTTTGTCTCTATGTCGTCTACCGACAATGACTCAGAGAAGACATCAACATGTTTCAATAGAATGCATATGATTTGGATAGATAGAGTTTGAGATAGAAACACAGAGTGGGTAAGGGTCCAATCACATTCACTTAGATCAAGAAAAGATTCAAGCATGAAGACATAGCTATAAGTGAATGTTGTAGAGGACATAACACTATTCTCATCACGAAATCAGAATAATATTCTGATGACAACCTGAACTGCCTGAGTAACGCACCTGGGCTTCCCTCTGTACGAACCCGACCTTCGGGCTATCTTCGCAACCATGGCTTCCCCCGTGAATTATTCTGTTTAGTCATGTTCTATATGATGTTAGTGTAATCTAGAAACGTTTTTAGCAACTAAATACCGGTTTAAAATAGGAATCTCGCTCGTTGGCGGATTTCGCTCTCGGGTCGTGATGAAATTACGTTTTTTGCAATTTTACTACCTGAGTTGTTCGACCTGAACTTCTCCCAGTGCTAGGTTGAACTTCTGCCAAGATTGCCCAAATGGGGCTTGCGATATACTGTTGGAAAGCTATGGACACCAGTATCATCACCCAAGTTAAATTTTTGGCAAAATGTAAGCGGTTTAAGAGCAGTTTTGAAAACCGTTTTTCCTCATACAAAAAACATGAATCATATTTTCGATCACATTTCTAAATCGTTTATCGGAATGAGGAAAATAATATGGCATTGGAAAGCTGCTGCAACACAGCTCCTTCCACATGCTGAAAGTTTTCTCTAATTCCCTATGGATAAAGAGTAATTTGGAAAATCATAGAATTTCGCAAACGAAATATCCGAGTTCGTATTTTCGATGCCATTTCTAAACAGGTAATCCAATTGAGGCAAATAATATGGCATTGGAAATCTTATGAAAATGCGCTACTTTTTTATGTTAGAAGTTTTTTTAATTTTGAACGGTTTAAAAGTAATTTAGAAAACGATACAAGTTCGATCGAGTTCGTATTTTCGAGCTAATTTTTTAGTCGTACGTCCGCATGCAGCAAATGATATGGCATTGGAAAGCTTGAACAAATGCGAAACTTTTTGTATATATTGTTTCTCCCAATTCCTTATGGTTTTAAGTCAATTTAAAAATGGCTAAAAACATATTTTCTCTGTAATTTCTACAAACTTTATCGGAATGAGGCAAATAATATACCACTGAAAAGCTAAGGAAAATGCGAAACTTTTCAATGTTGATGGTTTTCTCTGATTCCTAGCCGTTTTCATGTAATTTAAAAAACGGCGAGATCATTCGTTCTGCCTTTATCCTGAAAAAGGTTCTTTGAAAATGCACCACGTGAAGAACCTGAACTTATCTGCGCGTGTACCTGGACTTCACTCTGTTTTTCACGTGTTTTTTTGCTCGTAGCTCTCCATCCACTCACCGGAATTGAGCAAGTGATATACCGATGGAAAGCTGCTGTAAGCACACAACTTTCCTGTGTTGATTGTTTTTTCATACTCGCGATGATTTTAAAAGTTTTTCATCTAAAATTCATTTAGCGTAGTAGTTGAACTTCATCTGTTTTCAAGTTGAACTTCTGTGACGTACTTTCGTTTGTAATTATCTCATTAATTCGTTAGTGTTACCCAAATGATATTCCTTTTGTACAAACCTCTCTCACAAATATATTTTTAACTTTCTTCGACCGAAGACTTGAACTTATAACAACAACAAAATTAGACCTTTCCTTTTTATTCATTTTTCTCATATTAAACACACCATGTAGTACAAGGACTTTTCCCATTTTTATAATTTGAATTTTTTATTTTCTTTTTGAAATCAAATTTCTCCCAAATAATAACTGAACTTCTTTGTGGGTTGAGAGAATTATTTTAAAAGGCAAAAAACAATTTCTTTTTTGTGTTTACGAACATGGAAATACAAGGTGAACCTGTCTCACAAGAATTTTGAACTTCCCAGGACAAAGCACTTGAACTTCTTTCAACAAACCTTTTAAGCTTTTATTTTTCTATACTTTTATTTTTACCTGAAATGCATTCCTCGCAGTACTTGAACTTCTTGTTGTTTTCACTATGAATTTCTGTCCCCTGTTTGTGTATACGTCGAATTACACGCAATTGAAGGTGGGACGTCATTTTTTGCCATTTTAAAATATGTAATTGGAGGTCGGGTGTCCCGCAATATAAATTGTGAACCGTGCACGGAGGAGCATGTGAACTTCTTGCAACAAACCTTTTAAGCTCTTTGTTTTCTATTATTATATTCTTATCTGAAACGCATTCCGTGTAGTAGTTGAATTTCTCGCTGTTTTCACCTTGTACTTCGGTCACGTATTTTTGTTCAACCTTTCTCACAAGAATTTTTGAACTTTCTCGGGCCGAGCACTTGAACTTCTAGAAACAAAACTTTTAGCCTTTGCTTTTTCATTCTTTTTGTTCATACAAAATGCACACCGTGTAGTACGTGAACTTCTGACAGTTATCAATCAGAACTTCTCTCTATTACGTGAAAATATCTGAGTTTTTTTATGAATTTCAATCTGAATTCCTTAATCTTTTTTTATGAATTTTGAAGCGCTCTATTTTTAAAAGTTGAACTTCTTGTTATTTTATTTTTAAAATTCTTGCTTCCATTTTCTAATAACGAGGAAAATCTTAGTTTTCTATAATCATCGAATTTCTCCATCTTTTTAATATGGACTTCCTGGTTTTATTTCTTAATTATTTTTATGAATAAAAATATTTTAAGGCACCAAAACAATATTTTTGTGTGTGTTTTTGCATTGATTTGCACATCAAACCGCGTCATCTTTAGAAATTGAACTTCTCTTTTTATTTTGTTTTCTTTCAACATTGTTTAGCACATCAAAACGCGTCATCTTTAGAAATTGAACTTCTCCTTTCTTTTTGTTTTCTTGCATGTTTTACCTTGCATGTTTAAATTTATTTTGAACTTGCTGAGATAACACACTTGACCTTCTCGGACACAACATTTTGACCTTCGCAAAACATTAATTAAACCCAAACTTTTGACCTAGAGAGCATGTAAAATATTCTCCACTTTTTCAAGAATAAACGCTGAATCACCCCGTTAGTTTGACATGAACTTCTGTTGAACATTTTCAAACGTCAGTATCTATTTTTCTTTTTCAAAAGCACACTGAGCTTTTTATTATGTTTTATGGCAAGTAGCACGATCATTTTTTTTGTTCCTGTAGAAAAGCATTTGTGTTCATCCTGCCACTAGTTTTTCACTTGACCTGTCGTGAACATTTTGTTCGACCTGCACATGGCGCAATCCAGGAGGAGCCAAAAATCAACATGTGCCAGCACGGCTCAAAAGCACGCATAGAGGATTAGCGTTGCATCTGCCACGCTGGGCAGCGTCATTTCGACCTGTTGAACACCGGCCGAAGGAGGAACCTCCCATTGCCTCTCAGTTGCTCCTGGATGTGCCACCTAATTGTAGGTCGAGTTCTCCTTGAGCTGCATGCCCAGTCCTCCATGAACTTCGACAACAAGAAGGCCGCCAGCACGGACCAGTGCTCACGCAACAATGAGTGTTCCACTGGCGGTTTCTTGGGTGGATTGCAGGCGGGGGCCATGGCGCATGGGGATGACGGGTCCCGACGGTGTGCGGCTGTGCACGAGTTCGGCGGCGCATGTAGTGCGGGGGTAGGTCATGGTCGGATCAAGGGGGGTGGCGCCGCGGGCGGAATCAGGGGGAGGAGGTGCCGTCGCTGGCGGATCTAGGGGGATGCATGCTCACTAGTGATACTTTCTTCCTTTTGTTCTCGTTTGAACTTCGTCTTTTTTTAATGATGAACTACTCGCGTAATTTTTACATGGTTTTTTTCATGTGTTTTGAAGTGACAGACCGAATGAAATCTACTTGTTGATCTCACTAAAGTTTTTGATTTGTTTGAATGTTATTTTTCTTCTTTATTGTCAAGTATTTTCATATTTTGAACTTTAACCATTCTTGTTTTTTGACTCGTGAACCTCTTATGAGTTTTGTTAACTCTCTTTCCTTTTTTGTTGAACTTTTTTTGCAAATACCCCTTGTTTTTCCAAATGGACCCCTCATCTTTTTTAAAGGATTTTTTATGCTCTTAACTCTACGTGTTTTGTACAAATGAGCACCTCGATAATAATGTCTTCTATGTTTCTTTTTTCTAGTACACGTACATGACCTTCTCCCATATATTTATTTTATCTTTTTTTAAGATAGAAATAGTGACGCAAAATAGGACGAGTAATGTCGGCAGTACTACACCAATGTGTAATGAAGTTTTTTCATCCTGAAGGGGAGGAGGGTGCAGCAGAAGGAAGAAGGTCAACAGCAGGGCAGAGAGAAGGTCATCTTTTGGTCTAAGAAAACTTTTGTACATATCAACCAAGGTCCAAAAGAATATTTGAGGTGCATACCATATGATGAACAACACAATACTATTTTTGATACATATAAGGTTCATTCACATATATACATGAGCAAAGTATCAATTCCTAATCTGATAGACAAATGATGCATCCATAACTAACCCGTGCAAAATTTATCTATACCAAATCTTCCTGAACTAAAATACTTGCGTAACTTGGACCTTGAGATCACTGAGGTGCCAATTAGGTGTGATCTGTGAGAACAACAATTACTTCACGAGCCTCTCAATGACAAAACAATTACTTCATGATTATGGAGTACTAAATGTAGCAGCGGTCTATGCCAAACTCAGACTATTTTTCAGAACCAAATACATGCGTGAGTGTGTTTCATACACATTTTGCCTTGCCTAACTTGCAGTAGCACATCATGGCAAGAATCATTGACCATCTCTCTGAATAAGTCCGGTGCAAAACGATGGACAATATATGCAATCAAAATTATGAGTCGGGAAGGAGGATCCGGGCCTCGTCCGGGCACTACAGCAGTGGGAACCGGATGGTTGAGGAGGCAAACGTCTTAGGGCTGCATAGTTGAATGGCCAGAGGTGGCAGCGGTGAATGCGCAAAGTTCTGCGGCGATTAGGCTGCACTGGGAGGAGGCTGCATGGTGGCAGGGGCTCCGGTGGTGGAGGTAGGGCAGGGGCGTAGGGCGCGGCGGGACCGAACTAACACAGCTAGCCGGGCCGAACTTTAGAGACACCTACCTCTGCGGAGGAGGGGATGGTCGGAGGAGGCCTTCATGGATGCATCATGCTCGGGGGCGGGGGATGGAGGAGGAACGACATGGAGGCGGCCCTTGTCCCCGTCGCGCTTGTAACACCCCGGATGTAACTTTCCCAATTTGTACTCCAACTCTTGTCGTTTCCGGTGTTAAGTTATTTTATTTCCTCGGGTTTGGGTTTTGTCTCCATGTGTTGTTATCGTTGTCATGCATCTCATATCATGTCATCATGTGCATTGCATTTGCATACGTGTTCGTCTCATGCATTCGAGCATTTCCCCCGTTGTCCGTTTTGCATTCCGGCGCTTCGTTCTCCTCCAGTGGCCATTTCTAGCTTTCTTTCGTGTGTGGGGATTAAACATTTCCGGATTGGACCGAGACTTGCCAAGCGGCCTTGGTTTACTACCGGTAGACCGCCTGTCAAGTTTCATACCATTTGGACTTCGTTTGATACTCCAACGGTTAACCGAGGGACCGAAAAGGCCTCGTGCGTGTTGCAGCCCAACACCCCTCCAATTTGGCCCAAAACCCACCAAACTCTGCTCCATGTCCTAGAGCGTTCGATCACGATCGCGTGGCCGAAAACCGCACCTCATTTGGACTCTCCTAGCTCCCTATATGCCTATATATACACCCCCCATTCCAAATTCGCGGATCCTCTCCCCCCTAACCCTAAAAAAATCCCAGATCCGCCGTTCCGGACGTGTACGGGCGGAGCCGGACAACGTCCACCGCCACCGCCGCCACGTGTCGCCTCCCCGTTGGCCGCGCCGCCGCCCCACATCCCCGCCGGCCCGGGAGCCCAATGCCGGCCCCCGCGGCCCGCTAGCGCCCGCCGCCGCCTGCCGCGTCCCCGCCGCCGTCGTCCTCGGCGCCGACGCGCGCCGCCGCCGCCGCGCCATTGCCAGCCATCGCCGCCTTGCCCCGAGCCGCTCCGACGCCGCGCCGCCTCCGCCGCCTCGTCGCCGGGCCGCCACCGCCCGTCCTTGGCCGCGCCGCCCCTCCTCGCCGTCGGCGAAGGCCGGCCTCGCCTCCCCTCCGTCCGGCAAGGCTCCGGCCGCCACCGTCCATTGTCGCCGGCGAGCGACCTCGCCGGATCCAGCCTCGGGAGGCGCGCCCGATCCAGATCCGCGTCGGCTACAGTAACCCTAGATCTAGGTCATTTTTTTCTAAGTCCTGAAATCTGCAGATCCAAGTGCCTCTGTTCGGGGCCCCGTAACTTTGCATCCGTAGCTCCGATTTGGGCGTATAGCATATCAAAATGTTCACCTCAGAGAGTGCATCATTTCATTCCATTGCATCATTTTCATTAGAGTTCATCTTGATGCCCGAAATGCTGTTAGAAGAGGGCTAATTGAGTTAATTGTCAGATATGTTACTCCGTTTAGCACTTTTGTCATTTTTGCCATGATTAATGTGTGCTTGATATGCCCGTGAGTTCTTCATATGTTTTGTTAAGGGTTTTGTCATCTATCCAGAGGTGCAACCCATGTATTTTTAGGATGTGTGTGGTGACTTGTGCAAGCTTGCAAAGTGGTGCACTTGCTAATTCTGTTTTCAGGGACTTAGTAATTTCACTAAGTCCTGGGATTGTTTAGTTCATGATGCCATATGTTCTTGTTGTTTCCTAGTGATCCGTGCCTCTTTTGAGGATGATCAGTAAGGGAGTTTTGTTAATATTGTAGTGCTCTATCCATCCATGTCTTTGTTTGCAATTATGGAGCACCCTAGCTTGAGTCAATCGAGCTCTACTTTTGCTTCGTTGCGAATCTGGGCAGATCGTCAACTTGTTTGCGATTTTGCCGATGTTATTGTAGTTGATCCGTGCATGCTATGCTATTGTTCTTGCCATGTATAGCTTGAATTTTGTGCCTTCTTGATGGGTGTATGCTTGTCTTGCCATGACTTGCACCGTGGTGAGTGCATCGAGCTCGTAAACATGCCTTCGTGAGTTATGTTTCAGCATGTCCCAGTTTTCACTAAGTCTGAAAACTGATTATGTTTTTGCTATGTTCGTGTGCTTGTTAGTATATTTTGTGATCCCTTTTGGCTCAAGGTCACTAAGGGACTTTTGTTAAGCTTGTTGAGTAGCTCCATGCCATGTCTTTCTTTGTCATGTTCAGGTCCTTTAGCATGTTGTTTTGTTGCTCCGAAGAGGGCTATATGATCTGAAATTCCAGACAAGTGTTAATTTCACTAAGTCTGAGATCTGTTTTACCATTTGCGTTTTTGCCATGCTTGTTTGAACCTGTTAGTGGATGATTTGGCCGTAGCTCAGTGCT
The DNA here is from genome assembly GCF_018294505.1 of Triticum aestivum. Classification (NCBI taxonomy): domain Eukaryota; kingdom Viridiplantae; phylum Streptophyta; class Magnoliopsida; order Poales; family Poaceae; genus Triticum; species Triticum aestivum. The sequence goes on along the minus strand of NC_057797.1, from coordinate 244,608,924 downwards.
AGACTTTTGTTAAGCATCTTGATGCATCCCTGCCATGTATTTTGTTGTCATGTTTGGTTGCTGTAGCATGTTCATCTCATTGCATTTAGATGCCTACTTGCTGTAAATCGCAGACCGGTGTCATTTTTGAATCGCTTGCCATTTCCAAACCGTAACTCCGATTCCGGCGTTCTTTATATCGTTTTCAAGCGATTTCATCTCATCTTTCCAGTGGCACCCTTGGAATTCCAAGTTGAGGCCAGGTTCATGCATTTCCTGTCATATCTTGCATTTTGCATCCCGCATCGCATGCCGCATAGCATATCATCATTTCATCATATTGCTTGTTCTTGCACGTGGTTGATTGTATCCTTGTTGCTTGTTTGTCTTGTTTGGGTAGAGCCGGGAGACGAGTTCGCTAACGAGGAGCCCGTTGAGTTTGCTTTCGAGGATCCAGTCAACTCTGACAACTGTGCAGGCAAGATGATCATACCCTCGAAATCACTACTATCTTTGCTATGCTAGTTTGCTCGCTCTTTTGCTATGCCATTGCTACGATGCCTACCACTTGCTTGCAAGCCTCCCAAATTGCCATGTCAAACCTCTGACCCACCATTGTCCTAGCAAACCGTTGATTGGCTATGTTACCGCTTTGCTCAGCCCCTCTTATAGCGTTGCTAGTTGCAGGTGAAGATCGGAGGCCGTTCCTTGTTGGAACATCTTTTGTTTACTTGTTGGGATATCATTATATTGCCATGTTATCTTAATGCATCTATATACTTGGTAAAGGGTGGAAGGCTCGGCCTCTCGCCTAGTGTTTTGTTCCACTCTTGCCGCCCTAGTTTCCGTCATATCGGTGTTATGTTCCCGGATTTTGCGTTCCTTACGCGGTTGGGTTATAATGGGAACCCCTTGATAGTTCGCCTTGATTAAAGCTTTTCCAGCAATGCCCAACATTGGTCTTACCATTCGCCACCTAGCCTTTTCTTTCCCTTGGGTTCTGCAGACTCAAGGGTCATCTTATTTTAACCCCCCCCCCCCCGGGCCAGTGCTCCTCTGAGTGTTGGTCCAACCGAGCGATGTCCGGGGCTACCAGGGGCAACTCTGGGCTGGCCTACCCGACGTCTTGCTCATCTGAGTGTGCCCTGAGAAAGAGATATGTGCAGCTCCTATCGGGATTTGTCGGCACATTCGGGCGGTGTTGCTGGTCTTGTTTTAACCTGTCGAAGTGTCTTGAGTTACCGAGATACCGAGTCTGATCGGAACGTCTTGGGAGGAGGTCTATTCCTTCGTTGACCGTGAGAGCTTGTCATGGGCTAAGTTGGGACTCCCCTGCAGGGATTGAACTTTCGAAAGCCGTGCCCGCGGTTATGGGCAGATGGGAATTTGTTAATGTCCGGTTGTAGATAACTTGAACCTTAACTTAATTAAAATGAATCAACTGAGTGTGTTACCGTGATGGCCTCTTCTCGGCGGAGTCCGGGAAGTGGACACGGTGTTGGAGTAATGTTTGCGCAGGTTGCTCTCTAGTTTCTCGCTCGTGCTTTGCCTCCTCTTCTCGCTCTCTTTTGCGAATAAGTTAGCCACCATACTTGCTAGTCGCTTGCTGCAGCTCCACTCATATTTTACCTTGCCATACCTATAAGCTTAAATAGTCTTGATCGCGAGGGTGCGAGATTGCTGAGTCCCTGTGGCTCACAGATTACTATTACACCAGATGCAGGGCCTGATGATTCCGCTCCAGGAGACGCGTATGAGCTCAAGTGGGAGTTCGACGAAGACTCTCAACGATACTATGTTTCCTTTCCCGATGATCAGTAGTGGTGCCCAGTTGGGGGTGATCGGGACCGTTGTCGCATGTTGGGTTCTCTTTTATTTTGGCGCCGTAGTCGGGCCATGAGTGTTTGGATGATGTAATGTTATTTATGTACTTGATTGACGTGGCGAGTGTAAGCCAACTATGTTATCTCCCCTTTTATTATTATTACATGGGATGTTGTGAAGATTGCCTAACTTGCGACATATGCCTTCAATGCGATTATGTCTCTAAGTCGTGCCTCGACACGTGGGAGCTATAGTCGCATCGAGGGTGTTACAAGTTGGTAATAAGTGCCTTCCCCGACCTTAGGAGCCCCATTGCTTGATCGTTTTTTAGCGGCCGAGTTGTGTCTAGAAAAATGTTTTGAGTCATTTAGGAACTATATATCGGAGAGTTTAGGAATTCTTTTTACTTCCCAGTCTCCTCATCGCTCTGGTAAGGCATCCTGACGTAGAGTTTTGACTCTTCTCTTCTCAAATTTCACTAAAAAAAATTTAGGATCACGCGGGTATCTTGGGATCGTTCCGATGGTTTTATGATGAGAACATTGTCTTGGTGCCTCCTGTCAGGGGTTTAGTGGAAGTGTCCCGGGGAGTTGAGCTTTGAGGTGTTGTCATCATAATTTTATCGTTGCAGTTCTGGAATACCTGAGTCTAGTACGCCGACATCGAAAATCTCTTTTATGCAGTTCGTTGGTGAGATAACCTCGACGCCACCCAGTACTGGGGCGGGAGTTCGGGAGTATCGCCATAACTTGTATAACGGATGCTTTTCGAAGGTTGAGGTAGATGGTTTCCGAAGGTTTCTTGGTTATGTGTTGAAGGATGGATACAGCTGGATGTAGGATTTGCTAGTTTGGGTGAGATATTATGCTTCCCCTGTATCCCCAACACCTGATTGCATAACCGGAAAGGTTCGGAAGTTTCATAGGTGGGAATTCTAGTAGCTTTAGTTTTTCTTCCACGGATATTGGTTTGAGATTGGGATTTCTTACCGATTATTCGTTCTTGATCCGTACCTTGTTGATTTATTTCTCTACCTTAATTCTACGTGGCTTCTCAATTTATGGATATGTGACCATTTCAAGAGGAATGCATTCGTTCATTTTGTTCGGATGTGAAGACTATATGTTGCAATTTTCATTCCGTTGGATTCAGCTTCAATATTTGTCTATCAATGTGCTAATGGTGGTCAACCTCTTCAGGATGGCTCCTCCAACGCGCACGACTCCGAATCCTGATCCGCCACCACCTCCACCTCCTCCAGAGGCATGGCAAGCTGTGATGGCCGCAACCAATGCAAACACACAGCTGATCATGCAAATTCTTCAAGAGCGCAATCAAGGCAGTCAAGGGAATCAAGGCAGCAATCAGAGTCACTTTGCTACACTCAACCAGTTCCTTGCTAACGGGCCAAAGACTTTCAGCAATTGTGTTGAGGCAACCGATGCTGACGATTGGCTTGTGGATCTGTGCAAGCATTTCGAGTGCAGTAACGTCAGGCCTGAGGACTTTGTCAAGTTCGCTTCCTTCCAACTCAAAGATCAAGCTGCAGAATGGTTCCAGCAGTACAAGGACTCCAGAGGTGGACGTGTTATCACTTGGGATGATTTCCGTCGAGATTTCCGAGCTCATCATATTCCGCAGAGTGTGGTTGAAAGCAAGCGTGAGGAATTCCGCAATCTGAAGCAAGGCTCTTTGTCTGTCTATGACTACAACAAGTTGTTTCAGAAGCTCGCCCGCTTTGCCAAGCAGGACGTCCCTGATGAGAAGAGCATGATATATCAGTTCAGGGGTGGTCTCAGAGAAGAAATTCAGCTCGCTCTTGTCCTCTTTGAGCCCTTGAGGTACAATGAGTTCTACAACATGGCACTGAAGCAAGAGGCTGCTCAGTTGAGGTGTGATGCTTCCAAGAAGCGAGTCAGAGATGTTACTCCTTCTTCCTCTACTCAAGTGGCCAAGCAGCAGAAGTTTTGGCTTCCTCCTCCTCCGTTCCGTCAGCCGTATCAGCAGAAGAGCAAAGGTGGCAGTGGTTCTTCCCACCCACCCAACCCTGGCTTTCAGAACAAGACTTCGTCTCAAGCTCCAAGATCGAGTGCTCCGTATCACCGTCCGCTTTCAGAGGTCACGTGCAACAAGTGCCAATAGAAGGGTCACTATGCCAACAAGTGTTTCAACCAGAGGCGTCTTCCTCCTCCTCCTCCTGTCAGATCGACAAGTACAGTTGTGGTCAAGCATAACCCCAAGTCCGCCAAGGTCAACTTGCTGAATGCAGCTTAGGCAGAGGAATCACCAGATGTGATCATGGGTAACCTTCCTGTTAATGACATTCCCGCAAGAGTTCTTTTTAACACTGGTGCATCTTTATCATTTTTGTCGAAGCCTTTTGTATCCATGCATGATGTGCATACTATTGATTTGCCTAAGCCGATAGCGGTTTCTTCTCCGGGTTTGTTCATGAACACGAAAATGATGGCTCCGGATGTTACTATCACATTGGGCGACTACAAGTTCCTTTCTTCTCCTATGGTGCTTGGTAACTCAGATATTGATCTTATTCTCGGAATGGATTGGCTTTCTAAGCACAAGGCTCAGCTTGATTGTGCAGCCAGGCAGATTCAATTGACTCATTCGTCTGAGGATGTAATTGTCTTTGCCGCTCGTGATGATACTATCCGTTTGTTTTCTCTCAATGAGAAGGGTGAATTGGATGCCATCTCTCAAATTCCAATCGTTTGCGAACATCAAGACGTCTTTCTAGAAGAGCTCCCAGGAATGCCTTTGCACCGGTCAGTTGAATTCGTTATTGATCTTGAGCCCGGCACGGAACCTGTGTGCAAACATCCTTACAAGCTCGGACCTGAAGAGTTGAAGGAGCTAAAGAAGCAACTCGATATGCAAGAGAAATGGGTCTTATCCGGCCTAGTTCTTCTCCGTGGGGTTGTGGTGTTCTTTTTGTGAAGAAGAAGGATGGAACGGACCGACTTTGTGTTGATTACCGTCCAGTGAACAAGAAGACCATCAAGAACAAATACCCACTTCCCAACATCAATGAGCTGTTCGAACAACTCAAAGGTGCTCAAGTATTCTCCAAGCTTGATCTTCGTATGGGTTATCACCAGATTCGCATTCGTGAAGAAGATATTCCCAAGACAGCATTCAGAACAAGCTTTGGTTCATATGAATACACTGTCATGTCTTTTGGCCTCGCCAACGCTCCTCCGACGTTCTCTCGCATGATGAACTTCATCTTCAACGCCTACACCAATGACTTCGTTTTGGTCTATCTCGATGACATTCTGGTTTTCTCGAAGAACAAGGAAGATCATGCCAAGCACTTGCGTTTGGTTCTTGATAAGCTCAGAGAACATCAGTTCTACGCCAAGTTCTCCAAGTGTGAATTTTGGCTTGATGAGGTTCTTTATCTTGGTCATATCATCTCTGCCAAGGGCATTGCCGTGAATCCTGAGAAGGTGTCTGCAATTGTGAATTGGGAACCTCCTCAGAACGTGAAGCAACTCCGCAGTTTTCTCGGTCTCGCAAGCTAGTGCCGAAGATTCGTTGAAAACTTTTCCAAGATCGTGAAGCCTCTCTCTAATCTCCTTCAGAAGCACGTCAAGTACGTTTGGTCTCCGGAGTGCGATATTGCTTTCAACACTTTGAAAGAGAAATTGATCACTGCTCCAGTTCTGACTCCACCTGATGAATCCAAGCCGTACGAGGTCTTTTGTGATGCCTCTCTCCAAGGTCTTGGCGCAGTATTGATGCAAGAGAAGAAAGTTGTTGCTTATACATCTCGCCAGTTGAAGCCTAATGAGAAGAACTACCCCACTCATGATCTCGAGTTGGCGGCAGTTGTGCATGCTCTTTTGACTTGGAGACATCTTCTATTGGGAAGAAAAGTGGACATTTTCACCAATCTCAAGAGTCTCAAGTACATCTTCACTTAGCCTAATCTCAACCTCAGGCAAACTCGATGGGTCGAAATGATTCAAGAGTATAATCTGAGTATCGAGTATACTCCAGGCAAGGCCAATGTGATTGCTGACACTTTGAGCAGAAAGGCCTACTGCAACAGTCTTATTCTCAAGCCTTATCAACCCGAGCTTTGTGAAGCTTTCCGCAAACTTAACCTGCAAGTTGTTCCTCAAGGTTTCCTCGCCAACCTTCAAGTCTCTCCTACCTTCGAAGACCAGATTCGCTAAGCCCAGCTTCTTGATGCTATGGTGAAAAAGGTGAAGATTGGGATTGCCAAGAGTCAGTCCAAGTACAAGTGCTACCGCCTTGATGACAAGGACACTCTCTTCTTCGAGGATCGTATTGTTGTCCCAAAGGTGACCTTCGTATAGTGATCATGAACGAGGCTCACAATTCTCTCCTCTCCATCCACCCTGGGAGCACGAAGATGTATCAGGACCTTAAGCAAGCTTATTGGTGGACTCGAATGAAGCGCGAGATCGCTCAATTCGTGAATGAATGTGATGTCTGCAGAAGAGTGAAGGCAGAACACCAAAGGCCAGCAGGTCTCCTCCAACCTATTGCCATTCCAGAATGGAAGTTTGACCACATTGATATGGACTTCGTGACTGGGTTTCCAAAGTCCAAGCGTGGCAATGATGCTATATTCGTTGTCATCGACAAACTCACCAAAGTGGCTCACTTTTTGCCTATTAAAGAGTCGATCACTGCAGCTCAATTGGCGGAACTCTATACCTCTCGTATTGTCTCTCTGCACGGTATTCCTCAAGTGATCTCTTCAGACCGTGGCAGCATCTTTACCTCGAAGTTTTGGGATTCTTTTCAGAAGGCCATGGGCACCAACATCCGCTTCAGCACAGCTTTCCATCCTCAAACAAGCGGTCAAGTCGAGCGTGTCAACCAGATTCTTGAAGATATGCTCAGGGCTTGTGTGATCTCCTTCGGCATGAAGTGGGAGGATTGTCTTCCTTATGCTGAATTCTCCTACAACAACAGTTTTCAAGCAAGTTCGGGCAAGGCCCCTTTTGAAATTCTGTATGGCAGGAAGTGCTGTACCCCTCTCAACTGGTCTAAAACCGGTGAATGTCAGCTTTTGGGTAATGACTTAATCTCAAAGGCAGAAGAAATGTGCAAAGTCATTCGTGATAATCTCAAAGCAGCCCAATCCTGCCAGAAGAGCTACTATGATAGTAAGCACCGTGATTTGGCTTTTGAGATCGGAGATCATGTTTACCTCCGTGTCTTTCCTATGAAAGGTACTCGTCGCTTTGATATCAAAGGGAAGCTTGCCCCTAGATACGTGGGACCTTTCAAGATTGTCAGCAAGAGAGGCGACCTCGCCTATCAACTCGAGCTTCCTTCAAATTTTGCAAATGTTCATGATGTGTTCCATGTCTCTCAGCTTCGAAAGTGCTTCAAGACTCCTGACCGCACAGTCAACTTCGAGGACATTGAGCTCCAAGAAGATCTCTCTTATCGTGAGCACCCAGTTGCTATTCTTGAAGAGACTGAACGCAAGACTCGCAACAAGTCGATCAAATTTCTCAAAGTCAAGTGGTCACACCATTCCGACCGTGAAGCTACCTGGGAACGCGAGGATCACCTCCGTTCTGAGTACCCGGCGTTCTTTCAGTCCTAGATCTCGGGACGAGATCCTTTCGTAGTGGTGGAGTGTTGTAACACCCCGGATGTAACTTTCCCAATTTGTACTCCAACTCTTGCCGTTTCCGGCGTTAAGTTATTTTATTTCCTCGGGTTTGGGTTTTGTCTCCGTGTGTTGTTATCGTTGTCATGCATCTCATATCATGTCATCATGTGCATTGCATTTGCATACGTGTCCGTCTCATGCATTCGAGCATTTCCCCCGTTGTCCGTTTTGCATTCCGGCGCTTCGTTCTCCTCCGGTGGCCATTTCTAGCTTTCTTTCGTGTGTGGAGATTAAACATTTCCGGATTGGACCGAGACTTGCCAAACGGCCTTGGTTTACTACCGGTAGACCGCCTGTCAAGTTTCGTACCATTTGGACTTCGTTTGATACTCCAACGGTTAACCGAGGGACCGAAAAGGCCTCGTGTGTGTTGCAGCCCAACACCCCTCCAATTTGGCCCAAAACCCACCAAACTCTGCTCCATGTCCTAGAGCGTTCGATCACGATCGCGTGGCCGAAAACCGCACCTCATTTGGACTCTCCTAGCTCCCTTTATGCCTATATATACACCCCCATTCCAAATTCGCGGATCCTCTCCCCCCTAACCCTAAAAAAAAATACCAGATCCGCCGCTCCGGGCGTGTCCGGGCGGAGCCGGACAACGTCCGCCGCCACCGCCGCCATGTGTCGCCGCCCCGTTGGCCGCGCCACCGCCCCACATCCCCGCTGGCCCGGGAGCCCAAGGCCGGCCCCTGCGGCCCGCTAGCGCCCGCCGCCGCCTGCCACGTCCCCGCCGCCGTCGTCCTCGGCGCCGTGCTCGCCACCGCCGCCGCGCCATTGCCGGCCATCGCCGCCTCTCCCCGAGCCGCTCCGACGCCGCGCCGCCTCCGCCGCCTCGTCGCCGGGCGGCCACCGCCCGTTCCAGGCCGCGCCGCCCCTCCTCGCCGCCGGCGAAGGCCGGCCTCGCCTCCCCTCCGTCCGGCAAGGCTCCGGCCGCCACCGTCCATCGTCGCCGGCGAGCGACCTCGCCGGATCCAGCCTCGGGAGGCGCGCCCAATCCAGATCCGCGTCGGCTACAGTAACCCTAGATCTAGGTCATTTTTTTCTAAGTCCTGAAATCTGCAGATCCAAGTGCCTCTGTTCGGGGCCCCGTAACTTTGCATCCGTAGCTCCGATTTGGGCGTATAGCATATCAAAATGTTCACCTCAGAGAGTGCATCATTTCATTCCATTGCATCATTTTCATTAGAGTTCATCTTGATGCCCGAAATGCTGTTAGAAGAGGGCTAATTGAGTTAATTGTCAGATATGTTACTCCGTTTAGCACTTTTGTCATTTTTGCCATGATTAATGTGTGCTTGATATGCCCGTGAGTTCTTCATATGTTTTGTTAAGGGTTTTGTCATCTATCCAGAGGTGCAACCCATGTATTTTTAGGATGTGTGTGGTGACTTGTGCAAGCTTGCAAAGTGGTGCACTTGCTAATTCTGTTTTCAGGGACTTAGTAATTTCACTAAGTCCTGGGATTGTTTAGTTCATGATGCCATATGTTCTTGTTGTTTCCTAGTGATCCGTGCCTCTTTTGAGGATAATCAGTAAGGGAGTTTTGTTAATATTGTAGTTCTCTATCCATCCATTACTTTGTTTGCAATTATGGAGCAACCTAGCTTGAGTCAATCGAGCTCTACTTTTGCTTCGTTGTGAATCTGGGCAGATCGTCAACTTGTTTGCGATTTTGCCGATGTTATTGTAGTTGATCCGTGCATGCTATGCTATTGTTCTTGCCATGTATAGCTTGTATTTTGTGCCTTCTTGATGGTTGTATGCTTGTCTTGCCATGACTTGCACCGTGGTGAGTGCATCGAGCTCGTAAACATGCCTTCGTGAGTTATGTTTCAGCATGTCCCAGTGTTCACTAAGTCTGAAAACTGATTATGTTTTTGCTATGTTCGTGTGCTTGTTAGTATATTTTGTGATCCCTTTTGGCTCAAGGTCACTAAGGGACTTTTGTTAAGCTTGTTGAGTAGCTCCATGCCATGTCTTTCTTTGTCATGTGCAGGTCCTGTAGCATGTTGTTTTGTTTCTCCGAAGAGGGCTATATGATCTGAAATTCCAGACAAGTGTTAATTTCACTAAGTCTGAGATCTGTTTTACCATTTGCGTTTTTGCCATGCTTGTTTGAACCTGTTAGTGGATGATTTGGCCGTAGCTCAGTGCTAGACTTTTGTTAAGCATCTTGAACGCTTCCCTGCCATGTATTTTGATGCCATGTTTGATTGCTGTAGCATGTTCATCTCATTGCATTTAGATGCCTACTTGCTGTAAATCGCAGACCGGTGTCAATTTTGATTCGCTTGCCATTTCCAAACCGCAACTCCGATTCCGGCGTTCTTTATATCGTTTTCAAGTGATTTCATCTCATCTTTACAGTGGCACCCTTGGAATTCCAAGTTGAGGCCAGGTTCATGCATTTGCTGTCATATCTTGCATTTTGCAACCCGCATCGCATGCCACATAGCATATCATCATTTCATCATATTGATTGTTCTTGCACGTGGTTGATTGTATCCTTGTTGCTTGTTTGTCTTGTTTGGGTAGAGCCGGGAGACGAGTTCGCTAACGAGGAGCCCGTTGAGTTTGCTTTCGAGGATCCAGTCAACTCTGACAACTGTGCAGGCAAGATGATCCTACCCTCGAAATCACTACTATCTTTGCTATGCTAGTTTGCTCGCTCTTTTGCTATGCCATTGCTATGATGCCTACCACTTGCTTGCAAGCCTCCCAAATTGCCATGTCAAACCTCTGACCCACCATTGTCCTAGCAAACCGTTGATTGGCTATGTTACCGCTTTGCTCAGCCCCTCTTATAGCGTTGCTAGTTGCAGGTGAAGATCGGAGGTCGTTCCTTGTTGGAACATCTTTTGTTTACTTGTTGGGATATCATTATATTGCCATGTTATCTTAATGCATCTATATACTTGGTAAAGGGTGGAAGGCTCGGCCTCTCGCCTAGTGTTTTGTTCCACTCTTGCCGCCCTAGTTTCCGTCATATCGGTGTTATGTTCCCGGAATTTGCGTTCCTTACGCGGTTGGGTTATAATGGGAACCCCTTGATAGTTCGCCTTGATTAAAGCTTTTCCAGCAATGCCCAACATTGGTCTTACCATTCGCCACCTAGCCTTTTCTTTCCCTTGGGTTCTGCAGACTCAAGGGTCATCTTATTTTAACCCCCCCCCCCGGGCCAGTGCTCCTCTGAGTGTTGGTCCAACCGAGCGATGTCTGGGGCTACCAGGGGCAACTCTGGGCTAGCCTACCCGACGTCTTGCTCATCTGAGTGTGCCCTGAGAAAGAGATATGTGCAGCTCCTATCGGGATTTGTCGGCACATTCGGGCGGTGTTGCTGGTCTTGTTTTAACCTGTCGAAGTGTCTTGAGTTACCGAGATACCGAGTCTGATCGGAACGTCTTGGGAGGAGGTCTATTCCTTCGTTGACCGTGAGAGCTTGTCATGGGCTAAGTTGGGACTCCCCTGCAGGGATTGAACTTTCGAAAGCCGTGCCCGCGGTTATGGGCAGATGGGAATTTGTTAATGTCCGATTGTAGATAACTTGAACCTTAACTTAATTAAAATGAATCAACTGAGTGCGTTACCGTGATGGCCTCTTCTCGGCGAAGTCCGGGAAGTGGACACGGTGATGGAGTAATGTTTGCGCAGGTTGCTCTCTAGTTTCTCGCTCGTGCTTTGCCTCCTCTTCTCGCTCTCTTTTGCGAATAAGTTAGCCACCATATTTGCTAGTCGCTTGCTGCAGCTCCACTCATATTTTACCCTGCCATACCTATAAGCTCAAATAGTCTTGATCGCGAGGGTGCGAGATTGTTGAGTCCCTGTGGCTCACAGATTACTATTACACCAGATGCAGGGCCTGATGATTCCGCTCCAGGAGACGCGTATGAGCTCAAGTGGGAGTTCGACGAAGACTCTCAACGATACTATGTTTCCTTTCCCGATGATCACTAGTGGTGCCCAGTTGGGGGTGAACGGGACCGTTGTCGCATGTTGGGTTCTCTTTTATTTTGGCGCCGTAGTCGGGCCTTGAGTGTATGGATGATGTAATGTTATTTATGTACTTGATTGACGTGGCAAGTGTAAGCCAACTATGTTATTTACCCTTTTATTATTATTACATGGGATGTTGTGAAGATTGCCTAACTTGTGACAAATGCCTTCAATGCGATTATGTCTCTAAGTCGTGCCTCGACACGTGGGAGCTATAGTCGCATCAAGGGTGTTACAAGTTGATACCAAGTTGGTAAACGTTTTTAGCAACTAAATACCGGTTTTAAATAGGAATCTCGCTCTTTGGCGGATTTTTCTCTCGGGTCGTGATGAAATTGCATTTTTTGCAATTTTACTACCTGAGTTGTTTAACCTGAACTTCTCCCAGTGCTAGGTTGGATTTCCGCCAACATTGCCCAAATGGGGCTTGCGATATACCATTGGAAAGCTACGGACACCAGTATCATGACCCAAGTTAATTTTTTTGGCAAAATGTAAGCGGTTTAAGAGCAGTTTTGAAAACCGTTTTTTCTTCATACAAAAAACATGAATCATATTATCGATCATTTCTAAAGCATTTATTGAAATGAGGCAAATAACATGACGTTGGAAAACTATTGCAAAACCTCTCCTTCCACATGTTCAATTTTTTTTTCTAATTTCCTATGGTTAAAGAGTAATTTGGAAAATCGTAAAATTTCATAAACCTAATAGCCGAGTTCGTATTTTCGATGTCATTTCTGAATGGCTAATCCAATTTGAGGCAAGTGATATGGTGTTTGAAAGCTTATGAAAATGCGCTACATTTTCATGTTGAAAGTTTTTTCTAATTTTGAACGGTTTAAAAGTAATTTAGAAAACGGTACAAATTCCACCGAGTTCGTATTTTCGAGCTAATTTTTTAACCATACGTGCGAATGCAGCAAATGATATGGAGTTGGAAAGCTTGTGGAATTGCGAAACTTCTTGGTATATATTGTTTCTCCCAATTCCTTACCGTTTTAAGTCAATTTTGAAAAGGGTGAAAACGTATTTTCTCCGTAATTTCTACAAACTTTATCGGAATGGCGAAAATAATATACCATTGAAAAGCTACGGAAAATGCAAAACTTTTTTGTATTGATGGTTTTCTCCGATTTTGTGCCGTTTTTAAGTAATTTCGAAAACGGCGGGAACATTCGTTCTACCTTTATCGCGAAACCGATTCTTCCAAAATGCACCGTGTGAAGACTTGAACTTCTCGGCATGTCTACTTGAACTTCACTCTATTTTTCGCGTGCTTTTTTTGCTCGTAGCTCTCCATCCACTGCTCGTAGCTCTCCGTCCACTCACCGAAATTGAGCAAGTGATATAACGATGGAAAGCTGCTGCAAACACCCAACTTTCCCGTCTTGATCATTTATTCATACTCGCGACGATTTTAAAAGTTTTTCATCTGAAATTCATTCAACATAGTAGTTGAACTTCCTGCTGTTTTCACATTGAACTTCTGTGACGTATTTTTGTTTGTAATTTTCTCATCCATTCGTCAGTGTTACACAAATGATATTTCTTTTATACAAACATCTCTCACAATAATTTTTTTAACTTTCTCCGGCCGAGGACTTGAACTTACACAAATGATATTCCTGCCGTTTTGAAGTAAATTAGAAAATGACGAGATCATGATTTCTGCCTTCATCGCGAATGAAAATGCACTGTGTGAAATAGTTGACCTTCTTGGGCATGTTAGTTTGAACTTCACTCTGTTTTTGACGTATTGTTTTTTGCACTGCGTGAAGTAGTTGAATTTTTGGGACATGTGTGTTTGAACTTCACTCTGTTTCACTTTATTGTATTTTTCTTATATGAAATACACACCGTGTAGTACGTGAACTTTCGGTTGTTATCACTTTGAACTTCTCTCTGGTTTTAGAGAATTATTTTAAAACACAATAAACAACATATGTTTTATGTATTTTTGGACATCTAGATACACGGTGAACCTCTCTCACAAGATTTTTTTGAACTTTTCCTCGCCGAGCACTTTAACTTCTAGCAAACGTTTTTTCATTTATGAGTTGTTTTTAAAAGTGCAAAAATGGCGTTGTGTTTTTTATTTTTTGAACAGGTAAATCCTAGGTTTTAATAAACTCCGAACTTCTCTGTTATTTCAATTTGAACTTCACCTTTTTATATTCGATCCTAGTAAAGAATAGTATTTGATTTTTATACGGAAAAAATCGAACATGGAAATACAAGGTGAACCTCTCTGGCAAGAATTTTTGAACTTCTCCGGATAGAGCACTAGAATTTCTTTCAGCAAACATTTTAAGCATTTATTTTTCTATACTTTTATTATCACCTGAAATGCATTCTTTGCAGTACTTGAACTTCCCGTTGTTTTCACTATGAACTTCTGTCACATTTTTGTGTGTACGTTGAATTACACGCAATTGAAGGTCGGTCGTCATTTTTGCCATTTTGAAACATGTAATTGAAGGTTGGGCGTCCCGCAATATAAATTTTGAACCATTCATGGAGGTGCACTTGAACTCCTTGCAACAAATATGAGTTTTTATATACTTTGAACTTCTCTATTACTTTAATTTCAACTTCTTAGTCATATTCTCAGAAAGAAAATATGTTTTTAAATAAGCATCAAACATTTTTTGTGTAAATTGAACATCATAGTTTTATTTTTCTTAGAAACGGTAATATTTGAGTTTCCCGTATATATCAATCTAATCCTATTTTTTAATTTGAACTTCGTTATTTTAATTCTTTAGTAACAAGGAAAATCTAAGTTTTTTTTAATAAATATCGAACTTCTCTATTTTTGTAATTTGGACTTCTTGGTTTATTTCTTTCAGTGACGGCAAAAACCTTGTTTTGTAATAAATATTGAACAGGTCCGTTATTTTAATATGAACTTCTAGAGTTTTTTAGAAATGGTGATAATACTGTTTTTTACGATATTTTGAACTGCTCTATGTTTAAAATTTGAACTTTTTATTTTTTATTAGAAACGGTGAAATATCCGGCTCTCTTATTTTTGTACTATTGTGTTATTTTTGTCTGAATTTCTTGTGTTCTTCCCATCAACAGATTCTGATTTTCCACTTTTATACAACGAACTATTACATTACTTTATTTTGAACCTGTTGTTTCCATTCTTAAATAATGAGGAAAATCATAGCTTCTATAATCATTGAACTTCTCCATCTTTTTAACTTGGACTTCTTGGTTTTATTTCTTAGTAACTAGAAAAATCCTACTTTGTAATGAACATCAAACCACTCCATTATTTTAATTTTCCAATTCCATGTGTTTCAAACAGGGAAAAAAACTTTTTTAGTTTTTAAACTTTTTCTATTATATTAATTTGAGCCTCTTGGATTTTTTAATAAACAAAGAAAATTCTTTTTTAATAATTTTTTTGAATTGCTCTTTTTAAAATTTGGTCTTCTTCTTTTTTACTTTTCTAAGAAGGTCAAAAATTCGTTTTCTGAAGAAACTTCGAACGATCTATTATTTTAATTTCAACACATTGGTTTTTATTTTTAGTAACATGTTTTTTATTTGACTTTTCATTTCTTTTTTAACTTCATTGTTTTATTCCTGGACTCCCATATTATCACTGATTTAACCGCATCATGTTTTTTAATTTATAGATTTTTACATCAAAGATATATTGAATGTCGTATTATTTTTTCCATGAACTCTCGTGGTTTATACGAATTAAATGAAATTATAAAATTATAAAATTAAATGGGCCCGGTTCCCTATAGGCATAAGATAAAAAAAGAACATCAAATCAGACGAATACCTAACCAAAATTTGTGTTTATATTTTTCTAGCTTTGTACAAAAGTTATATTCTTGTTTTGGGGCATAAACACAAACAGTTATGGTGCACATGAGCAGGCTAAAAACTATGAAACTCTCTTCATTTTTTTGTGTGCACACCACGCACGTGCACTAGTTTATGCATGCACCCGCATGCACACACCAGTACACCACTAGCACACAGACATAAAAGAACTATAGGCAGCCACACATTTTTAAATGAAAAAATAGTACGTGCAAAAATTTTATTGCGTGGAGAAATACACACATGCACATCTCTAGTTTGGGCATATTCAGCGCAGGCCTCCAGAAGCTCCGGTGCATAGTGGACGGCTAAAGCGTGCGGAGAATGTCAAGAGAGGGCGGGGTAGACCGAATTTGACATGGGAGGAGTCCATTAAGAGAGACCTGAAGGATTGGAGTATCACCAAAGAGCTAGCTATGGACAGGAGTGCGTGGAAGATTGCTATCCATGTGCCAGGGCGATGAGTTGGTTGCGAGATCTTATGGGTTTCACATCTAGCCTACCCCAACTTGTTTGGGACTAAAGGCTTTGTTGTTGTTGTTGTTGTTGTTGTTGTGTCATTTGGCTAGTGATTATGATCCCGCCCCCTGTCATAACTAACATGCTATGTTTTCTAAAATCTGTACCAATTCAAGCGGTTGTTGCAGATTTTGGACATAACGACTTGAACATTGCCAGTTTCAGACCGGGAAAATGTCTTGAATGTAGAATAAAACAGAATGATGGTCCCTTTTACATGGGCACTACATCAAAATTTCACATGTATGTTGTAAGCTCCTGCAAGATTTCTTGGCATGGCGAATCATGCAGTGGGCGATCTGGCCGGTGAGGTGGTGGAGCGTCCTGTGGCTGGCGCGTCCTGTGTGTGTACCATTCGTGCCAGCAACGCCCTATTGCCAGTGTTGTTCACTTGTGCCTGGGTTGGTTCCAGCCGTTTTTGCCTTTGCCATCCATAGGCACTTTTGGATCTTTCAGATTTTGTGATGTGCTAATGACTACTACATGTTTGTTCAATTGCTCCTATGAGGAGATTTTGTGATGTGCTAATCACTAGCCAAATGACATCAAGGATATTTTATCAGCTATCAAGCTGGCCGGTATCACGCGAATATTTGCCGCAACCAAGTCTGAATTGGGTGGCATTTCTCAGTCTGAAGCTAGTTACCTGGCGTGAAGGGCAACTTGTCGGGGAGGAAGGGGCGGAGCATGCCCTTCTGGATCTTCCAGTCAATGGGGTTGATGTTGGCCGCCTCCATCTTCAACAGCACCTCGCCTTTCCTCGACGACGGCACCGGCACCTCCACATACTTGATATGTCTCCAACGTATCTATAATTTTTGATTGTTCCATGCTATTATATTATCAACCTTGGATGTTTTATATGCCTTTATATGCTATTTTATATGATTTTTGGGACTAACCTATTAACCTAGAGCCCAGTGCCAGTTTCTATTTTTTCCTTGTTTTAGAGTATCGCAGAGAAGGAAAATCAAACGGAGTCCAATTGACCTAAAACTTCACGGAAATTATTTTTGGACCAGAAGAAACCCAGAAGACCTGGAGTGCACGTAAGGGGATCAACGAGGAAGCCACGAGGCAGGGGGCGCGCCCACCCCCCTGTGCGCGCCCTCCACCCTCGTGGGCCCCTCGTGGCCCCCCTGACATACTTCTTCCGCCTATATATCTCCATATACCCTAAAAACGTCGGGAGCACAATAGATCGGGAGTTTCGCCGCCAGAAGCCTCCGTAGCCACCGAAAGCCAATCTAGACCCATTCCGGCACCCTGCCGGAGGGGGAATCCTTCTCCGGTGGCCATCTTCATCATCCATGTGCTCTCCATGATGAGGAGGGAGTAGTTCTCCCTCGGGGCTGAGGGTATGTACCAGTAGCTATGTGTTTGATCTCTCTCTCTCTCGTGTTCTTGAGGTGGTACGATCTTGATGTATCAAGAGCTTTGCTATTATATTTGGATCCTATGATGTTTCTTCCCCCCTCTACTCTCTTGTAATGGATTGAGTTTTCCCCTTGAAGTAATCTTATCGGATTGAGTCTTTAAAGATTTGAGAACACTTGATGTATGTCTTGCCGTGCATATCTATGGTGACAATGGGATATCCGTGATTCACTTGATGTATGTTTTGGTGACCAACTTGCGGCTTCCGCCCATGAACTTATGCATAGGGTTGGCACACGTTTTCATTTTGATTCTCCGATAGAAACTTTGGGGCACTCTTTGAGGTTCTATGTGTTGGTTGAATAGATGAATCTGAGATTGTGTGACGCATATCATATAATCATACCCACGGATACTTGAGGTGACATTGGAGTATCTAGGTGACATTAGGGTTTTGGTTGATTTGTGTCTTAAGGTGTTATTCTAGTACGAACACTAGGGCTGTTTGTGACACTTATAGGAATAGCCCAACAGATTGATTGGAAAGAATAACTTTGAGGTGGTTTCGTACCCTACCATAATCTCTTCGTTCGTTCTCCGCTATTAGTGACTTTGGAGTGACTCTTTGTTGCATGTTGAGGGATAGTTATCCAATTATGTTATTATTGTTGAGAGGACTTGCACTAATGAAAGTATGAACCCTAGGCCTTGTTTCAACACATTGCAATACCGTTTACGCTCACTTTTATCATTTGTTACATTGCTGTTTTTATATTTTCAGATTACAAAAACTATTATCTACCATCCATATGCCACTTGTATCACCATCTCTTCGCCGAACTAGTGCACCTATACAATTTACCATTGTATTGGTGTGTTGGGAACACAAGAGACTCTTTGTTATTTGGTTGTAGGGTTGCTTGAGAGAGACCATCTTCATCCTACGCCTCCTACGAATTGATAAACCTTAGGTCATCCACTTGAGGGAAATTTGCTACTGTCCTACAAACCTCTGCACTTGGAGGCCCAACAACGTCTACAAGAAG
>NC_057797.1:244262359-244290342 GCF_018294505.1 Triticum aestivum | reverse complement strand
GTTCTGGGCATGGCGGGCTCGTGCGGCGGGGAAGTGGGCGCGGGGACGCGTGGCGGCACCCGGTTGGGCGAGGGCGGCGGCCGGCTGACGTGGCACGCTCTGATTGGTTGGAGTGAGCCGGTGGCGGAGATGCGTCCGGTGGCGCGAGGTAGAGGAAGACTAGGGTTTCCTCCGCGAATTTGGAAGGGTTGCACATATATATAGGTAGAGGGAGCTAGGAGAGTCCAAATGAGGTGCGGTTTTCGGCCACGCGATCGTGATCAAACGACTGAGATGATGGAGGAGGTTTAGGTGGGTTTTGTGCCACTTTGGAAGGGTGTTGGGCTGCAACACACACGAGGCCTTTTCGGTCCCTCGGTTAACCGTTGGAGTATCAAACGAAGTCCAAATGGCACGAAACTTGACAGGCGGTCTACCGGTAGTAAACCAAGGCCGCATGACAAGTCTCGGTCCAATCTGAAAACGTTTAACACCCATACACAAAAAGAGGTAGAAAGGGACACCGGATGACATAGGAGCGCCGGATTGCAAAACGGACAACGGGGAAAATGCTCGGATGCATGAGACGAACATGTATGCAAATGAAATGCATATGATGACATGATATTTAATGCATGACGCGCAAGCAAATGACAAAGCAACAACAGCGAATAAGCGGAGGACACCTGACACATCGGTCTTGGGGCGCTACAAAGGGTGTCGATAAAAACAAAATACGGACATAGAAGCATCATGTTGATTATTATAACGACAACAAAATTAAACATAGGACTTTTATCATAGAACTTTTATCATATACTTCTCATGAATAAGTAATAGTTCATCACACAATCAAAGTATAAAGCAAAAACTCTATTAGAAACCGACAAACTATGTTCTCAGTCAACTTTGCAACTACAATTCATCATCTTTTCAAGAAGGGTCATGTGTCGGAGCCTTTAGGCAAGTCCACATACTCAACCATCACATAGTCTTCCATGATTGCTAACACTCACCTCGTACCATTGAACAAAACGTTTCAACCGGACACATAGAAAGATAGGGCTTATAGTTTCTCCTTCCAACATTCTCACCTTAAGGGTGATGTCAACAATGATAACTCGTGCTATCTATATTCAACTGGACATATGTGCCTAGATCTTTCCTCACCACATGATGCTTGACAAAGGAGAAAAATAAAAGGAATAGAGAGAAAAACTTTGACTCTTTGCATAAAAGTAAAAGATAGGCCCATCGCAGAGGGAAGCAGAGGTTTGCATGTGCTTATTTGTTTGTATACTCAATCCCTTAGTGCAAGAGAATGTCACATTGTATTGCCCCTTATGATGAGAAACTTTATTATGCAGTATGTTGCTTTTATTCGTTTTCATTCAAGTTCGTACAACGGTCAATTTTCTCTTACCCTAAATGATCTCACACTTTTAGAAGCAATTTTTATTGCCTTTTTGCACTGATGACAACTTGCTTGAGGGATCTTGTTCAATCCCTAGGTAGGTATGGTGGACACTTGAAAAAGATTTTGGTTTAAGGGTTTTTGGATGCACAAGTAGTATCTCTACTTAGTAGAAAATTTTGGCTAGCAAAGATAGGGGCATGCACCACATGTTAAAGGTTCTATGCCAATATGACTTCTATGTGAATATAAACAAACATAAACCATTAAGTTGTCTTCCTTGTCCAACGTCAACAATTTTGGCATATAACATTTTGATGAGGGCTCACAATCACAAAAGATTTCTAGGATAGTATATCTATATGTGAATCTTCTCTTCCTTTATTAATTCTTTCATGAGTTGCATCATTGACTAATGCTATGTTTGTCAATCTCTAATAAAATTTTCTACTTATACTTTTCCTTATGTGGTGCCATCACCTACCATAGGATTACTATATAATCTTATTGATTTATTTCCTTTCTTCATTTATTTCATTTATCTGTTTCTTTCTTTATTTCTTTTCTTTACTTGCATCATGAAAGTAGAGAAAGCAAATAATCAAACTAACTTCATTATATAACTTGCACACGATTACAAGGATAGATCACTAAGAAACCTCTCAAAGAAGAAAGGATCGAACTAAATTTTATTTCATCTAAAAGCAAATGATCAAACTAAAATAAGTAAAAGCAAAAGGATAGTGGGATGATACGATACCGGGGCACCTCCCCCAATCTTGGAGGAAGCCAAGGGGAGTGTCCATACTCGATACTCAATTCTCTTTTGGTGGTGAAGAAGATGATGGTGGTGATGAAGCGATCCTATCCTTAAGGATCAAGAGGTTCTCCAGCCATCGGATGACACTCCGAAGATGGATGATATGCTCTTGATGCAGAATATTTTCATGAGTAAGATACTTATTCTGTATGCGAACTATTTCAATGACGTGAAAAGCCTCAATCCCAGCGGGAGTAAGGTGAGGAAGGTAGGGTTTAAGGATATCCTCTTCCTCGTCCTCGGCCAGCAGCTCTCGTGCTACCACCGGGGGTGGATCCAAGACAGCTTTCTTGCCCTTGTCTCCCTTGAGGGCGTTCGTAGGCTCCTCCTGCTTCGTCTCGATCTTCATCAGGCAAGCATCTTCTTCCATGTTGTTGGAGGAGCAAGAAGACATGATGCCTGGCTTGATAAATTTGACCAGAATATGACTTCTATGTGAAGACATGATGCAAGGAAAGAGAACAAAGGATTTCTTCGCGATACGGTGATCAACAGGTTCGGGGAGTACATATAGATTTTTTATCTTGGAGGACAAGTATATGGAAGAAAAAAGGAGTACGGAAGGTGTCCCAGGTGGGCACAACCCACCTGGGCGCGCCAGGCAAGCCTAGCGCACCCTGGTGTCTTTTGCCCACCAGGGGTCGCTTCCTGGAAGTTTCTTTATTTCCAAAACTGATAAAAAATATTTTTGTGGATTTTTCGGTGTCCTTTACTTACCGTATCACGTACCTCTTTATTTTCACGATTCTGGAGTGTTCTGGAAGGACTCTTTTATGTTTTCTTCGGGTGCCATGGTTTGGATAATATTACTTTCAACATTGATAGGCATACCTGAGATATAATGCTTTATTCATTGCCCATTGAAAACCTTCAGGTTAGTACCTTCGGAGTTATTTATTTTGATGGCTCCAGACCGGTAAAACTCCTCGATGATGTATGGGCCTTCCCATTTCGAGAGGAGCTTACCAGCAAAAAATCTAAAATGAGAGTTGTACAAAAGAACATATTCTCCAACTTTAAAGTCACGCTTTTGAATTCGTTTGTCATGCCATCTTTTAACTTTTTCTTTGAATAACTTTGCATTCTCATAAACTTGGGTTCTCCATTCATCTAATGAGCTGATATCAAATAACCTCTTTTCACCAGCTAGTTTGAAATCATAGTTGAGTTCTTTAACTACCCAATATGCTTTATGTTCTAATTCAAGAGGCAAATGACATGCTTTTCCATAAACCATTTATTAAGGAGACATACTCATAGGATTTTTATATGTTGTTCTATAAGCCCAAAGTGCATCATCTAATTTCTTAGACCAATTCTTCCTGGACCTATTAATAGTCTTTTGCAAAATTAAAATTTTTTCTCTGTTGCTAAGTTCAACTTGTCCACTAGACTAAGGATGATAGGGTGATGCAATTCTATGGTTAACATCATACTTAGCAAGCATCTTACGGAAAGCACCATGAATAAAGTGTGAACAACCATCAGTCATTAAATATCTAGGGACACCAAACCTTGGGAAAATAACTTTCTTAAGAATTTTAATAGAGGTGTTGTGATCAGCACTACTGGTTGGAATAGCTTCTACCCATTTAGTAACAGAATCAATAGCAACCAAAATATGTGTATACCCATTAGAGGAAGGAAAAGGTCCCATGTAATCAAATCCCCAAACATCAAATGGTTCAACAGCAAGTGAATAATTCATAGGCATTTCTTGACGCTTACCGATATTACGTATTCTTTGACATTCATCACAAGAAGATACAAACTTACGGGCATCCTTGAAGAGAGTAGGCCAATAAAATCTAGATTGCAATACCTTGTGAGCAGTTCTATCTCTAGCATGATGCCCTCCATAAGCCTGGGAATGAAATTTCCGTAGGATTTGTCCCTGTTCATGAGCAGGTACACAACGCCTAATAAAGCCATCTACTCCTTCTTCATATAGATGTGGGTCATCCCAAAAGTAATGTCTTAAATCATAGAAGATTTTTTTTCTTTTGCTGGTATGTAAAGCTAGGTGGTAAATATCTAGCAACAATGTAATTAACATAGTCAGCATACTAAGGGGTACCATTAGCAACATTTACTGCAGCTAACTGCTCATTAGGAAAACTATCATCAATAGGTTGTGGGTCATCAAGCACATTTTCAAGCCTCGACAAATTATCAGCTCCGGGGTTCTCAGCTCCTTTTTATCAATGATATGTAAATCAAATTCTTGTAACAAGAGAACCCAACGAATAAGTCTAGGTTTAGCATCTTTCTTTTCCTTAATATATTTAATAGCAGCATGGTCTGTGTGTACTTTGGAATCAACAATATAAGGTCTAAATTTATCACAAGCAAACACCACCGCTCAGAATTCCTTTTCAGTAGTAGCATAATTTCTTTGAGCACTGTCTAGAGTTTTACTAGCATAGTGAATAACATTTACTTTATTATCAACTCTTTGTCCTAGAACAGCACCAACGCATAATCACTACCATCACACATAATTTCAAAAGGCAAGTTCCAATCAGGTGGTTGAACAATAGGTGCAGATATTAAGGCTTTCTTGAGTGTTTCAAAGGCTTCTAAACAATCATCATAAAAAAGGAATATCCTTTTGCAAAAGATTAGTAAGAGGCCTAGAAATTTTAGAAAAGTGTTTGATAAATCTCCTATAGAAAGTAGCATGACCTAGGAAACTATGAATACCTTTGATGTCCTTAGGAATTGGCATTTTCTCAATTGCATCAACCTTAGCTTGGCCCACTTCAATACCTCTTTCAGAAATTTTATGACCCAAGACAATGCCTTCCACTACAAAAAAAGACACTTCCATGATGATACGTGTTTGTCACAGTAGGTCACGTTTTCTGTCATGCATGTACATCCATGACAATTTAATGACAGAATCAAGATAGTCATACATGTGCTGTTGTAGAAGTGTTCCATGACATTACCAAAATTATCATCACGGAAGTGTCCACTTACATAACGATAAACTGCACATCACAGAAGTGCTTTCATCAAGGGTGATCGACACATGGCATCCACTGTAATGGGTCACTGTTAAGCTATCGGGTCTGGTATTGGGTCTGATAACCCTTTTAATAGCCCAGACCAATGGGAAATTTCCACGTGTAAAATTCTGATTGGCCGGAGGAAACACGTGTCAGCTCGTCAGTGCGTTAGATAGGCGCCTATGATATGTCGACACGTGTGACGGCCCACCACTGGCCCATTTAGCTTACAAAGGCTGGCCCGTTTTACTTAGTCAAAAGTTGGCGGGCTGGCCCATAAAGAGGCTATTAACGGTCTCTTCGCAAATAGCCCATTTGGCGGCCCGGTAACTCACGACCCGTTAGGGCCTACCCAAAACTGGCCCAACAACGTCATGTGGGCTATAGAATATAACACCAGCCCGCTTCACTTTTGGCCCATGTATGGCCCACGACATCTTTCGGCCCATATGAGGCCTTCGTATATTTAGGCCCTTTAGAGGCCCATGGTGACTCTAGCCCATAATGAACAGTAAATTTCTTTGTACCCGTTAACGGCCCATGATTCACATGGGCCGTTTCCAGCCCGTGTTAGCTTTCGTCCTACTGACGGCCCATATGTTCTTGGGCTCCTTTCCAGCCCTCAATTACTTTCGGCTTGTTACTGGCCTTTTCCCCTAATGGGCCAAATTCGGCCAGTGGCAAGATTCGGCCCATGTTGGGGATATAACCATAGTGAAGGGGCCAGGTTATGCCCATAGTGAAGCACCTGTATTGAAGCACATGAAGACATAAAGGATGGCGCTTTAATAAGGAAATGTAATAACAAGACCCAGGGCCCAGAGACGGGTTAAGAGCACATAGATGTAAACCGCCATAAGGTGTATGACTTGTATTGTACGTTAGGAAAGAGTAGATACCGATCCGCGCACGATTATGAGCCAGTTGGGATTCTGTAAACCAACTGGGCGTCAACCTGTGTATATAAAAGGACGACCCGGCAGCGGTTTTCAGGGACAAGAAACAAGAGGTCGAGAGCTGGGTCAAGCTTATTCGCTCCCTGCTCATCAAAACCCCGGCAATTCCAACCACAAACTAGACTAGGCTTTTACCTTCATCGTAACGGGCCGAATCAGTATAAACTCCTCGTGTCCTTTGTCCTGATTAACCCCTTTAAGCTAACCTCAACGCGATGGCTCCACGACTAAGTCCTCACACTAGGACATCTGCTGTGACAATTCCACGACAGTTGGCGCCCACCGTGGGGCTACCACACGATGGTCTCGAAGTCTTAAAGGGCAGCTTCGAAGGGATCAAGGGGTACGCTATGGGCCGGATGACCAAGAGTCATCGTGGCAAGCTCTACATCGACGACGCAGGCTGGGCACCCGAGGCCGGCTTAATTGAGTATGGGTACCGGGTCCCCTTTGGTGGAATTCACGTTTTCATCCGCAAGATTGGTGAACCGGGACCCGAGCCGGACATCTGCACCGACATCATTGAGACGACTCAGCGTGCGAGACCTGCCCAGGTCAGCCTGCCATGAAGCGTGCCTTCGTGGGATTCATCCACGGGGCGGAATCTGAGGATAGACCGGTATCTGGTGGTGAGACCGTCGTTTACTCTGATGGAGAGTCATCTACTGGAGAAACTGAGTCGTTGTACCAACTACAAGATGGCCAACTTGGGGGCTATTCCGATGGTAATAGTATTCTGGATCCCCACGAGCCGCCGAACTAGATTGCAATCTACATGGCCGGTACACAGCCAGGGCAGAATTCATCAACTGCGGCGGCATTGATTTCCGGATTAGCAGCAGCAACGGTGGCTGGGGCAGGAGGCCCTGTGCGCCCACCGGTTCAAGTCTTGTCTGGTTTACTTGACACTTTTAGCAACGGTGATGACGACCGAGGTTAGCGCGACAAATTGGGACTAGCATAATGTGGAGGTCGCCAAGGTGAGAGACTAGATAACTCAAGCCAAGGAAGACCTGGCAGCCGAGTACTTAAGGATGGCCATGATGCGGGCCGAGTTAGAGGCTCAGGAGCAGCGGGTTCAATCGGAGTCCTTTCGGCTTATGCTGGATCAGAACGCGTCAAATGAGGTCATGAGGATAAGGTCTCAAACCCACCTACCTTCGGTTTACTACGCGAGAAACCTCTTCAACACGCCCGGAGCAGGGACCAGTAACCAGCCAGTGATAAACCGGACTGAAGCACCAGGAATAGGGGCGCCGGTTCAACCGCGCACGATGGACCCGCCTCGTCAAGGCAATAACCCACCGCAACATGTATCGACGTGTCAGCATGTGCCGACGCCGCCGGGTCATTACTCTAACCCCTTAGATAACATGGTTGCCACTACTTCACGATTGGCGGCTCTCCCAGTCGAAGGCGAGTCCCCAGTAGCAGTTGAGACACGGCGGGCTAGAGAGCTCCTTCAAACAGCCTTGGCTCAGCAGCAGGCTTATTCGTACAGTCATGAGAGGATTCATTCCACCCCCGCCCAAGCCGGAGTTAGAACACACATATCGATGAGCCGGCCGTATCAAGCAGTGCGTGGAATCGCAATCCGCCTCGTGGCCATAACCCGGCAGGCGGTGGTGCCGATGCTCAGAACGTGGTGGACCAAGGTAGAGCACGTCGAGAAGCCGAGCTGGCGGCGCAATGCGCGATGCGTCAACCTTCCCCGGTTCGTCTGACGTCTTCGGTGGAGACAGGTATAACTTTTAGGTCTTTGGGTGTGCCGTGTTTGGCCCCGGCTTCGCATAATGTACGGTTGCCCAATGATTTCAAAGGTCCCCGTAAGGTACCCAACTACACTACCGATTTACCTCCTGAAGCATGGATTGAGAGTTATGAGATGGCGATGGAGCTGTTGGATGTTGATGAGGCTGCATGTGCTAAATACTTCACCATGATGTTGGAAGGGACGACTAACTCCATTAAAGGGATTACCGGCTAACTCCGTTGGGTCATGGGCCGAGTTAAAAGCCTGGTTTATCCAGAATTTCAAGGACACATGCAAGCAGCCCATGTCAATTGTGGATTTGGCCTCTTGTGTCAAGGTGAGTCGACAACCCACTAGGTGCGCCGGGTTACAACGATCCTGCACTCATTAGACCGGATCAATGCCGATTCAGCAGTCTTGACGTTGGAGAAAAATTGCCATTTTATGCCCCTCAAGCAGAAGTTAGGACGGCTAAAACGCCGCTGCAATGACATGGGAACGCTCATGGCGTCTCTGTAAAATACACTGACTCTGATGGTACCAAGGACCCCGAGTCTGAGGATGAAAAGACAGGAAAAGGAAAGAAAAGCAGCGACCCCATAGGGCAGCAACATAACCCGGCGGCAAATCAAGGAGGTAATGGTAAGCGCAAAGCTGATAATAGCTTGGACTTTGCAGAAAATACCAATGCACAGAATAATGGCCAGGGTCATAAGGGTAGACCACCCCCGCAAACCGGATGATCAAGCATTAATCTTGAGCATATGTTGAATCAGCCCTGCCCAAGGCATGGTACGCGACAAAGACCGTCTACTCATCTCTGGAAGGATTGTTTCATTATGAACAAGTTCAAAAATTCAATTTCCTTTCAAGGCAACCATGGACCAGGTGGCGGTCCAGGATCCGATTCTCAATGTCCGGGGTATGGCGGTGGAGGTTCAAACTCTGGGTTCTAGGGACATCAAGGTCATCACGGTCATCAAGGCAATCAGGGTGGCTACCATCAATAGTCAGGTCAGGGGAATCAGCAACAGCAATCTGGATATCAGAGTAACCCGGAACAGTTGAATAGTGGGCAGTATCATGTCTTTACCACGAGTTTGTGCAAGCGGGGCCAGAAGCTTCATAAAAGGGCAGTAAACTCTGTTGAACCGACAATACCTTGTTACTTGCGCTGGTCTGAGTAGCCCATTATGTGGAGTTGAGAGGATCATCTGCCCCAGGTTGATAATTCGGGGCATCTGGCATTGGTGGTTGCACCTCAGGTTGGAGGGTATAAGTTTACCAAGGTGCTCATGGATGGAGGGAGTAGCATCAATATCCTTAATTATGAAACCTTCCGTCGCATGGGGTTGACAGATAAAAACCTTAGATCGTCGAACACTGTTTTCCATGGTGTGGTGCCTGGTAAGTCGGCGTATCCGGTTTGTAAGTTAGCTCTAGAAGTTGCTTTTGGAGATGATCAAGACTCTAGATCAGAGACATTGACCTTTGTGGTGGTGAAAATCAAGAGCCCTTATCATGCCATGTTTGGATGGCCGGCTTATGCTAAGTTCATGGCAAGGCCCTGTTATGTTTATCTACAGCTCAAGATGCTGGCTCATAAGGGGACCATCACGGTACATGGGAGCCGGAAGATAGCTTTGGAGTGTGAAGAAGGTGATGCGGCTTATGCTGAGTCGGTTTGTGCAACAGAGGAGTTGAAGTTTTATAAGGACAATGTTGATCTAGCGGACATGACTTCTTTGAAGAAACCCACTACAGAGCTTGATCTGGCCCTGAAGTTTAAATCCGCTGATGAGACTAAGCTAGTTGACTTTGTTCCCGGTGATTCATCCAAGCAGTTCAGCATTAGCGTTAATTTGGATCCAAAATAGGGAAGCGCGCTCATCGAGTTCATCCGTGAGAACCGGGATATCTTTGCATGGAAGCCTTCTGACATGCCAGGTGTACTGAGGGAACTCGCTGAGCACACTCTCAACATTGATCCCAAGTTTAAACCGGTCAAGCAGTTTCTTCCGTGTTTCAATGAGGAAAGGCGCAAGGCCATTGGTGAGGAGGTAGCCCAGCTCTTGGCGGCTGGGTTTATTATCGAGGTTTTCCATCCTGAGTGGTTGGCTAACCCGGTGTTGGTACTTAAGAAGAATGGCACATGGCGCATGTGTGTGGACTACACAGATTTAAACAAGGCTTGTCTAGCTAATCCTTTTGCTCTCCCTCGTATTGATCAGATCATTGATGCTACGGCGGGTTGTGAGCGGTTGAGTTTTCTGGATGCTTACTCGGGTTATCATCAGATCAAGATGGCAGTTAAGGACCAGGAGAAGACTTCTTTTATAACTCCCTTTGTAAGCCTTCTGCTATGTGGCTATGCCTTTTGGGCTCAAGAGTGCCTAGGCGACATACCAACAATGTGTGCAGAATTGTCTTCATACTCAGATTGGGCGCGATGTTCATGCTTATGTGGATGATATCATGGTGAAGTCCAGAATGAAGGAAACACTGATAGATGATTTGAAGGAAACCTTTGATAACCTCCGGGTTTATAAGATGATGCTTAACCCAGCCAAGTGTGTATTTGGTGTACCGGCGGGTAAGCTCTTAGGTTTTCTAGTGTCTAACAGGGGCATCGAGGCTAATCCGGAGAAGATCAAGGCCATCACTTCTCCGGCTAAGCCGGCGTGTATCAATGAGTTCAGTGTCTAGGAGAACTTATTGCAGCGCTAAGCCGGTTCATAAGCCGGTTAGGAGAGAAGGCTATCCCTTTATATCAGATGATGAAGAAGATAGATAATTTTGTCTGGAGTGATGTTGCTAATGCGGCGTTTGAGGATTTGAAAAAACAATTGGCCGAGCCACCGGTTCTTGCGGCCCCCATTGATAAAGAGCCATTGTTGTTATATGTAGCTGTGAATGCCCGGGCTGTCAGTGTAGCTATTGTGGTGGAACGAAAGGAAACAGCCAAGGAATATCCGGTTCAATGGCCGGTTTACTACATCAGTGAGGTGCTCATTGCGTCCGAACAGAGATATCTGCACTGGCAGAAGCTTGTATACAGGGTTTTTATGGCCAGCCGAAAGCTTAAGTAGTATTTCCAGGGTCATCCCATCACCATGGTTAGCTCTGCTCCTTTGGGAGATATCATCCAAAACAGGAAGCAACTGGCCGGATCGCTAAGGGGGCTATTGAGCTTGGACCCCACGGTTTAAAGTATGTACCTCGTACGGCTGTCAAGTCCCAAGCACTGGTAGATTTCATCAATGATTGGACAAAGTTGCAAGCGCCAGAGGAAAAGCCAGATAACACGTATTGGACCATTCACTTTGATGAGTCCAGGCAATTGGATGGCTCGGGGGCTGGAGTTGTGCTTGCTTCCCCTCGAGGTGATAAATTTTGCTATGTTCTCCATTTGATGTTCCCTTGCACTAACAAGTGCAACTGACTATGAGGCCTTGCTCCACGGTCTTCGGATGCCTAAGGAGATGAACTTAAGCCAAGTAAGGTGCTTTGGTGACTTGGATTTGGTGGCTCAACAGGTCTCTAGTACTTGGGATTCCAAGGATCCACTCATGGCGGCTTATCAACGAGAGGTAGATGTTATTGCTGGTCACTCCAAGGGTTATCAAGTTGAGCATGTTGACCATAGAAAGAATGAAGCGGCTGACGCGTTAAGCCGTTTGCGTTCTCAACATAAACCGGTGCCCCCTAATGTCTTCCTTGACGTCCTTCATAACCCGTCGGGCAAGTTGCTCACAGAGGAGGCTATTCCTGACCCGGAGGCTCAGTTGGTGGCGGCTCTTCATGTTATCCCTGATTGGACAGTTCCCTATTTGGCATATATGACCCAGGGCGAGTTACCTGAGGATGAAAGTTTGGCCAGGCAGATAATCCAGCGGTCCAAGTCAATGACCATTGTCAACAGAGAGTTGCATCATTGCAGTGTCACAGGGGCATTTCAGCGTTGTGTCTCTCGTGAAGAAGGCTGTGAGATTCTACGTGAGATCCACGAAGGAGATTGTGGTCATCATGCTGGTTCAAAATCTCTGATAGGCAAAGATTTTCGTCACGGTTTTTATTGGCTGATGGCTCATGCTAACACTGAGGACTTGGTCAGAAGGTGTGATGGTTGTCAGAAGTTTGCACTTCGAGCTCATGTTCCGGCTCAGGAGTTGAGGATGATTCCAATTACTTGGTTGTCTGCAGTCTGGGGGCTTGATATGGTTGGGCCCTTTAAAAGAT
Source organism: Triticum aestivum (assembly GCF_018294505.1). Classification (NCBI taxonomy): domain Eukaryota; kingdom Viridiplantae; phylum Streptophyta; class Magnoliopsida; order Poales; family Poaceae; genus Triticum; species Triticum aestivum. Next base: position 244,278,170 of record NC_057797.1, on the reverse strand, counting down.
CCAAGGATAAGAAGACTCACCTCTTGGTGGCGGTTGACAAGTTTACTAAATGGGTACATGCAGAGCTAGTGAGTAAGTGTGATGCAGCAATGGCGGTTCAATTCATGAAGAAGGAAATCTTCCGCTTTGGCTTTCACACAGCATTATAACCGACAATGCCACTAACCTATCCAAGGGAGCTATGGAAGATTTTTGTCAACGTGAGCATATCTGGCTTGATGTATCATTAGTGGCTCACCCCCAGTCTAATGGTCAAGCTGAGAGAACCAATGAAGAGATTTTGAGAGGTATCAAACCCCGGCTTATGGTTCCCCTGCACAGGACATCGGGTTGTTGGGTGGAGGAATTACTTTTTGTGTTATGGAGCATTAATACCACCCCCAATAGGTCTATGGGTTACACGCATTTCTTCATGGTTTATGGAGCAGAGGCGGTTCTCCCTAGTGACATCCGTCATAACTCGCCCCGCGTGGCGGCTTATGTTGAAGCCAACAATCAAAGAGCATGTCAGGAAGCACTTGACCTGTTAGATGAAGAGTGTCGGTGTCAAAACCGGTGGATCTCGGGTAGGGGGTCCCGAACTGTGCGTCTAGGCCGGATGGTAACAGGAGGCAGGGGACACGATGTTTTACCCAGGTTCGGGCCCTCTTGATGGAGGTAAAACCCTACGTCCTGCTTGATTGATATTGATGAAATGGGTAGTACAAGAGTAGATCTACCACGAGATCAGAGAGGCTAAACCCTAGAAGCTAGCCTATGGTATGATTGTATGTTGTGGTTGTTGTCCTACAGACTAAAACCCTTCGGTTTATATAGACACCGGAGAGGGTTAGGGTTACACAAGGTCGGTTACAAAGGAGGAGATATCCATATCCGTATTGCCTAGCTTGCCTTCCACGCCAAGTAGAGTCCCATCCGGACACGAGACGAAGTCTTCAATCTTGTATCTTCATAGTCTAACAGTCCGGCCAATGGAGATAGTCCGGCTGTCTGAAGACCCCCTAATCCAGGACTCCCTCAGTAGCCCCTGAACCAGGCTTCAATGATGATGAGCCCGGTGCGCAGTATTGTCTTCGGCATTGCAAGGCGGGTTCCTTCTCCGAATACATCACAGAAGAATTTGAATACGAGGATAGTGTCCGCCCTGCAAAATAAGTTCCACATACCGCCGTAGAGAGAATAATATTTTCGCAAATCCAATTCGCTGACTTGTTTTGGCAGCAAGACCTTGTGTCATGGCCCGGTGATTATTCAAACCGTTTTTCTTCAACCAGCTCCACACATAATGCAAGGCGGTTTCTTGACACGTCTTGCCGAAGGGAAGATCGTGTTCCCCAATTACGGATTCTCATTAATGCGGTCGTGGGTAACCCAACCGTGTCTAGGACTCCTAGATTATAGGCAAGTCCTAAACGGCTACGGAGAGGACGCTTGATATTCTCCCTCTTTATAAAGGGACAAGGTTTTCGCGTTTTCCCTCTCGTGCTCAATCGAACCCTTCCCCTGTCTCGAGTTCTAACACCCAAAGCCCAGGTTAGGTGCTCCGAATCTTCAATCATGTCCGGATCCAGCCTTCAAGGCCGATGGATGCCCTCCTCCGTTACGGAAGAGGACATTAAGAAGTTGAGGGAGGCCAGATATCTGACCGCCGAGGTTTCGCATTGGCTGCCTGCTCGAGAGTAGATCGTCCCTACTCTCGAACCCAACGAGAACGTCGTGTTCGTCTCCCACTTCCTCCGAGGTCTAGGCCTCACTCTGGATCCCTTCGTCAGGGTATTGATGTTCTATTACGGGCTCGATTTCCATGATATAGCTCCGGACTCCTTTCTCCACATCTCGACATTTATTGTCATGTGTTAGGCTTTCCTCCGCATTACCCCTCACTTCGGCCTGTGGCTCAAGACCTTTGAAGTAAATCCGAAGATGATCCAGGGGCAACATGCAGCGTGCGGAGGTGCATCAATAGGCAAGATGGCAGGAGCTCCATGGTCGAAAGGTTCCTTTCCATAGGTGTCCGAATTATGGCAACGAGAGTGGTTTTACGTCACGACTCCCAGAAGTGCCATGTGGGCGGCTGCCCCCGCTTTCCGCTTAGGCCCCCCACCACAAGTGATGTCATGGATTAGCAGAGGTCTGAGCTGGGGTCCAGCCAAGGACGTGCCTATACTGCAAAGCCGCATTCGAGATCTCTTCGAGGGAGATTTTAATTTGGCTGTGGTAATACAAGTTATGCTGGTTCGTCAAGTCCAGCCTTGCAAATACCGGCCCCTTCGCTTGTGGGAGTTCAACCCAAAGGGACCGCGTGCCATTCAAAGTTTCCTCGGCCTGACGCACGAGGAGATGTACAAGTCATTCTTCGGACCTCAAGTAGAGTGTCCGGATATTACCGACGACGTGGGCCTGAGCAGTAACCGCGCCGCCGAACAAGTAAGAAATCCTCTGGCTAAACACACTATCTTTTTTTCGTCACGAAGTTATTTCTGAGAGTTTTCTTTTCGACCAGGACTGGCTAACAAAGGCGAAGACGATTCAGTGTTTGGCCCCCCTCCCTGAGGGTTTGGAAAATCCGGTATTGGAAAAGATGCTCGAGGTCGCACCTTGCCCGGAGCCGTCCAAGGAAGATACCGGGGGGGGGGATAATACGGGCGGACGCGGGCCCCCATCGCTGCCCATTCCAACCGAGGGCATGAGCATCTCCACGAAGGAGGACAACCGGGGGAGGAAAAGGACTGCTTCCGAGGATCTGGAAGCCGAAGCCTCCAAACGGGAGAAGAACTCTCCCACAGAGGTTCCTGCCTCGAGCGGTGCTTTTGCCGCACAAAGTCCGCGGGGGGATCAGCCCTCCAACGAGTCGTAAGTGATCCAAAACACTTTAATAGTAAAGGTATGCTATCTTTTTTCTGAGAAAATAACCACCGCATATATCTTGCAGTTCGGGCCTTAGCCCCTCTCAGCTGAGCTCGTCTTCGGGGGATCTTCTTCCAGAGATGATGGAGAGCGAAACGCCTCCCCCGTACTCCTCCGCTCAAGAAGCGGGTGACCCCTAAGTGTCGTCACGGAGGGCCTCTCCAGATCCGGTGAGGCCAGAAGATAATCCCATAGACCCCCGAAGTCCCCAGCGTCCGGCTCCCGAAGAGAGCAGACAAAAGAGTCCGGCACCGTCTGGTGTTCGGTCGGACGTTCTGAGGGAGTTGGTGGGGGGAGTGACCATCTCAGAAGAACACCATATGCTGATGGGTACGGTGATGGATAGAATCTCATCCACCGAAAGCGGATTACATGAAGCCTTTATGAGTCTACTGACAGGCTTTGAGGTACGTGAGATAATATGTGATAGTACTGCACATGTTAGGTGTGCCCTGTGTAGATAGTATCCCCTGAGACTCTGGTTGTCGTTGAGAACAGCGGCGAACAGAGGATCATATTCCCAGGAAATAACCAGACTGCCCCTATGTGCAGGTGGTGGAAGCTCCGGTGGCTAGCTGGACTAGTGAGTTTGCCAAATTAAAACGGCAACTTGATGCGGCAGACGCCGACAACGAGCTTGTTAACAAGAGGCTTGACGAGGCACATGGTAGGTGTTATTATCTGGTGAACGCCATATAGTAAGAGCAGCATGATGCCAGTATCTTTAATATGTTGTGACTGTAGATGGAGCTACCACCGTGGAAACCTTGCGGGCAGAACTTGCCCGAGCTAAGGAACAAGCGAGGATTAGTAATGTCGCTGCTTTGAAGGCGGCCGAAGAGTTAAAGCTGAGAAGGCCGCACATTGCGAGAGCCAAGAGAAGATGGCAAAGATGGTTGTTGAATTAATAGACACTGCCGACCGTTGCCGGGTCCTTGAAAAAGAAAACCGAGCGAAGGCAACGGACCTTGAGAAGGCCACGGTGGCGGACAAAGACACCCGTTCTGCTATGAGAGCGAAGAAGGAGGAGCTGCGGGAAGCCGGGGATAGTGCGGCTGGGAAACCCTTCATGTTACGGAGGAAGTTCGGAGACCCATGGTATGCCCTCTGGATCGGCTGTGGAGTTCGGCAGATGCGTATATGGATTTGGCAGCGAGCGCTGCCGATGCGGCCAAGTACTTCCAAGGTCAGACAGATCGTGAAGTGGACAAGCTGTTCTAGTCGCAATTCCACGTTCCAGAGCGTCCGCTTTCATTCACTAACCAGCTAGCCGAATGGGCCAAACTGAATAGGTTGTCCGGACTCGCCATGAGGTCTGTTGTGGATCAGCTATGGCCGGAAAAGCCAAAGCCGAACAGCTATTTCAGCTTAGTGCAGCAGTTCCTTGGTGCGGTGCCACGCATTAATGCGATGAAGAGGTCGGCATGCATAGAAGGCTCGTGGATGGCCCTTGCCCGTGTTAAAGCATATTGGGCGGAGATGGAAGCTACCACTATTGCGGCGCAGGGTTCAGCCATAGGCCGAGTGGCTGCCGAGCCTTATTTCGAGGAGGTTCTCGAGGGTGCTCGTTTGATAGAGGCCCAGTGCTCTAAGAATATTATGTTTGAGTGATATGTATCTCATTGTAAACACAATGCTTTTATGAAGTTTTTATAAGGCTATGTTTATACTTTTTCCTGAATGTAGTATGATGCCTCCTGTGCGGCCGTTTATGTATACATGTGTATAACCTGAAAGATTGCAGCCGTCGACTTCAACCCCCACGCATATAATGCGGAGGTGCTCGCAAAAAACGTATGTTCACTCTTAACCCAACATCTTGGTCCTATTAAGGAGGTGATAGCGTAGCGAGCGAGGCAACCGGACTATAATGCTTTAACACTTTCACTTAGCCATAGGAGTTTGACAGTGGAGCTACTAGATAGCCCCTGGTGGCTCCGCACTCTCCCGATCGTGGGGTGCGTACATGCCTGGCCGGAAAACGGCCCTTCGTTAAGGCGGAGGAATTCTAACATTCCGATAGGTCATCGAGTGGATGACCAGTCTCACGCTATATCATGACAGTCAGTTTTCAGCTTTCTCTACTGAGGTGCTCGTCCAGATGAACCAGGGCATAATCCCAGTAGTTCTCCTGGTGCTACCTTAGCCGATAAAGTGGAACGTAAGGCACCAAAACACAGGAGCCGGGCAAACCCAACATTTGACCAAAGACAATGATTCGGAGCTGATGCATATAAGGCCAAATTCGCGACGCCGAACACTCCCTAAGGTATTCGGTCTTTATGGTATAAACCGGGCCTAAATAGTGCCCTTTGTAAGAAGCCCCTTGTGTCCAGGTACGTGCATTATTCTGACGTGGCCACATGCCAAGACGTCAGCATCCTTCTCAACTGTGCTGAGAATTCGGTGGATATGTATCAACAAGAGACAGTTAAAAAGGTTTACACAGGGTCTTAATCTAGAAGGAATCCTTGGAGCGGGTCCCTACTGCACGTCTGCGCCTGTATCTCCGTTGTGCCGTATCCTGGACGGGTGTAGCACGATGATCATCCGTAAAAGAGAGGAACTTAGGTGAAAAAGTTGTCGTGCAAAAAGATAGTTTTTAAAGAAACCATGTATAATTCAAGATGAGTAAAAATTGCCACTTGTCTGCGCGTGTTGAGCCCCTTGTATTTGTAATAGGGGTGTGACTATTGATTCGGTATGAATTACCTATAGCTGCGCCAGACTCGTCTAACCGCGTCCGAGGTCTTGACGACCTGTTAAATGCTTTAGTTGGTGAGGCCGTTTTTAGTGTGCGGCTGCCAAGGCAGCCACACTCTCTTCGGCACGCAAAGATCGCTTAATACTTTTGTTTACTGTAATGATGCCTCATGGGCTGGTCATCTTGAGTGTGAGGGAAGCGTTGTGCACTATTGCATTAAAGCGAGCGAAAGCTTCGCGTCCGAGTAGTGCTTGATAGCCACTTTGGAACGGAGTGATGTTGAAGGTTAAATGTTTGCTACGGAAGTTATCGGGGAAGCCGAATATAACCTTTAGTAGCAGGGAGCCCGCGCAATGAGCCCCTGGGCCTGGCGTTACTCCTTTAAAGGTAGTATTGCTATGGCAAATTTTTGTTGGGTCTATCCCCATTTCGTGGATTGTATCCTGATATATCAGGTTTAGACTGCTGCCACCGTCCATCAAGACTCGTGTGAAGTGGTATCCGTCAATTATTGGGTCTAATGCCAGGGCAGCCCATCCTGCATGCCGGATACTTGCTGAGTAATCACGATGGTCGAAAGTGATCGGTTGAGACGACCAGTGGCAGGACTCCGCGGTGATAGGCCCTTGGGCATATTTTTCTGGGAGTGCCGTTTTGTTTCTTCCCTTGATCACGTGTAACACGTTTAGTGTTTTGACTTCTGGTGGAAATTTCTTTTGTTCCCTAGTGTCTAGCTTGAGAGGCTCATCCTCGTCTTCGCTTGGTGTATCCTCCCCCTTGTGTACGGCATTGAGCTTGCCAGACTGCTTGAAGACCCAACATTCTCTGTGGGTATGATTAGCGGGTTTACCAGGGGTGCTATGGATCTGACATATTTGGTCCAAAATTTTGTTTAGGCTGGACAGTTCATCTCTGGCGCCTTTAGAGGGCGGCTTTTGCTGACCTGGCCGAGAACTTTTGAATCCGGCGTTTACTGTTGTGCTCTTCGTGTTGTCTTCTTTATTCTGGCATTTGTTATTGCTGTTGCACCGTGATTTCCCATTTCCATCTCTAACTTCAGATGTACTTGGGTCGCTGGTGCTGCATCTGGCTAGCCAGCTGTCCTCACTCGCGCAAAAGTAGGTCATGAGGCTTGTTAATGCTGCCATTGTTCTCGGCTTTTCTTGGCCGAGGTGTCTGGCAAGCCATTCGTCACGGATGCTATGCTTAAAAGCTGCCAAGGCTTTGGCGTCCATACAGTCGACAATTTGGTTCTTTTTAGTAAGAAACATGTTCCAAAGTTTTCGGGCTTACTCTCCGGGCTGTTGAGTTATATGACTCAAATCGTCCGTGTCCGGAGGTCGGACATAAGTCCCTTGAAAATTTGCCCGAAAAGCGTCTTCGAGCTCTTCCCAGCTTCCAATGGAGTTTTCGGGGAGGCTTTTAAGCCAGTGACGAGATGGCCCTTTGAGCTTGAGGGGTAAGTACTTGACGGCGTGGAGATCATCTCCTCGAGCCATATGGATATGGAGGATATAGTCCTCAATCCAGACCCAGGGTCTGTTGTTCCGTCGTATGCCTCTATGTTTACGGGTTTGAATCCCTCTGGAAATTCATGGTCCGGCACCTCGTCGGTGAAACATAGGGGGTGTGCGGCACCCCTGTATTTGGGTGTACCACGTTGTTCGGATGTTTGTTGTGTTACATCGTATGCTGGGGCGCGCTTGCGTGGTCCATGGGTGGATCTGGTTGCGCCGTCCTTTTGGTGCGAGCCCTCACGTGGATCTCGTATTGGCTTGTGAGTGGTGTTGTTTGCCGCTCGATGTTGGCTGTGAGGTCGTCTATCCGGCCAGGTGGCTGTTTTGATTTTTGGTTGTGGGGGGTCTGAGGCCTCCTCATCGAATTCAGGTAGCAACTTCCGCTTTGGGTAGCTCTTGGTGGGGCGATTGTCGCCGTACATCGCAGCTGTGTTGAGTACTTTACTCCATCTGATTTGGAGTGTGTCCTACGCAGCCTTGAGCCTTTGCTTCTGCTTTTTCAGACTCCTCGCGGTGGCAACAAGCCTTTGACGGGCATTCTGCTGCTCCGGGTGCCTGTCCGGCCTTATGTCGTCCGGACTATTATCTTTGACAGAATTAGTTTGTTCGGTTTGATTCTCCGTATTACCGTAGTCCAGCAGTGGTTCGCCCTGCTCCAACGCTGGGTCTGTATGATCGTTATTTCTACCGAGGCGGGATTTGGGGCGGCGCTTGCACCGCCGCTTTGACTGCTTCTCGAGGGAACAAGCCTTCGGTGCGTCCTTCTGTTCCTCGTCGTCGTCTTCTTTTGGTGTGTCCACCATGTATACGTCATATGATGAGGTGGACGTCCAGCGCCCTGTGGGCGGTGGTTCCTCTTCGCCTCCCGCATCGTCGTCCATACCGTCGATGTCTTCGGAGTCGAAGTTGAGCATGTCGGTTGAGTCATCGACAGTGGCTATTAAGTGGGTGGTGGGTGGGCGTCGAATTTCTTCGTCGTCCATATCCCAATCCTGTTGGCCATAATCCGGCCAGGGCTCTCCTGACAAAGAGAGAGACCTTAGTGAATTCAAAATTTCACCGAAGGGCGAGTGCTGAAAGATATCCGCGGCGGTGAATTCCATGATCGGTGCCCAATCGGATTCGATTGGCAGGGGCGCGGATGGTTCGGAGTCCAGAAAAGAGTCCGGCACCTTGGAGTCACGGGCTGCGCAGAGGGTTAGGCTGGTGTTCGGCTCGATCACCGTTGAGACTACAGCCCCTGAGGCCGTGTCTAACCACCCGTCCTCGACTGGCGCAGTTGGCTCCGGGCTAAGGGTCGGAGCTGATGCAGGCGCAGCCTTTGGGGTACTGTTCGGCGGCAGAGCTAGGTCATACCCATCGCGACAGTGCGGCGCGCCCGGCTGTGGCTCGAACCCGTCGAAGATCAAGTCTCCGCGGATGTCGGACATGTAGTTCAAACTTCCAAGTCTGACCTGACGGCCAGGGACGTAGCTTTCAATCTGCTCCAGATGGCCAAGCGAATTAGCCCGCAATGCAAAGCCGCCGAATACGAAGATCTGTCCGAGGAGAAAAGTCTCACCCTGGACCGCATCGCTATCGATGATGGTAGGAGCCATCAAGCCTAACGGCAACGACATAGAGGAACTCTCAATGAAAGCACCAATGTCGGTGTCAAAACCGGCGGATCTCGGGTAGGGGGTCCCGAACTGTGCGTCTAGGCCGCATGGTAATAGGAGGCAGGGGACATGATGTTTTACCCAGGTTCGGGCCCTCTTGATGGAGGTAAAACCCTACATCCTGCTTGATTGATATTGATGATATGGGAAGTACAAGAGTAGATCTACCACGAGATCAGAGATGCTAAACCTTAGAATCTAGCCTATGGTATGATGGTATGTTGTGGTTGTTGTCCTACAGACTAAAACCCTTCGGTTTATATAGACACCAGAGAGGGTTAGGGTTACACAAGGTCGGTTACAAAGGAGGAGATATCCATATCCGTATTGCCTAGCTTGCCTTCCACGCCAAGTAGAGTCCCATCCGGACACGAGACGAAGTCTTCAATCTTGTATCTTCTTAGTCTAATAGTCCGACCAATGGAGATAGTCCGGCTGTCCGAAGACCCCCTAATCCAGGATTCCCTCAAAGAGCATGACATCGCACCTGCTCGTTCGGTGATTTACCAGCAAGATCTGCGCCATTACCACAGCCACCGGGTTAAAACCAGAACTTTTGAAGAAGATGATTTGGTGCTCTGGCTCATCCAGGACCAAACTGATATGCACAAGTTATCCCCACCTTGGTAAGGACCCTTTGTGGTCAGCAAGAATCTAAACAAATGGGTCATATTAGCTTATCGATGTTCGAGACCACAAGGACTCGCGCACGTCGGAGGAGGAGACACGTCGGCCTTGGAATATTGCTCAGCTTAGACCATACTACACTTGAGCCACAGGCTCTCCTTATGTACATATTTAGACAATGTATATATTATGATTGATATAATAAACCGGCATCCCTGCTAAAGCAGGGCTTCTGTCATTCTCTTAAATGAGCTTTTGGTTACCAGGGGCTTCCGGCTTAGGCATGAAGTTATGATTTCCCCTTGAACCGTCTATAAGCCAATGAAAAAAATAGAAAAAATATACATACTTGGGGGCATCCTACCCAGGTTAAAGGGACCAAAGAGAGTTTGTTGTAAAAAACAGCTCAAACATAGGTACCCCTTGGGCACAGCCCACAATATCACTTGGGGGCTTGCTCGTATTTGAACCATAGCTTAAACCCTCTTGATTGGCATAAGACCACCAGGGAAATCACTTGGGGGCTTGGTCGTATTCGAACCATAGCTTAAACCCTCTTGATTGGCGTAAGGCCACCAGGGAAATCACTTGGGGGCTTGGTCGTATTCGAACCATAGCTTAAACCCTCTTGATTGGCGTAAGGCCACCAGGGAAATCACTTGGGGGCTTGGTCGTATTCGAACCATAGTTTAAACCCTCTTGATCAGCGTAAGGCCACCAGGGAAATCACTTGGGGGCTTGGTCATATTCGAACCATAGCTTAAACCCTCTTGATCGGCATCAGGCCACAAAGGAAATCACTTGGGGGCTTGGTCGTATTCGAACCAAAGCTTATACCCTCTTGATCGGCGCAAGGCCACAGTCATGACTACTTAAGCCCTCTTGATTTTTTAGGTTTGTTTAATGCGGCTTATCATACTTTGTGATTATGCTGAACTGGATTTTATTAGCCCGACCCAGTTTATTTCGTAAACCGGGAATATAACTACCAATGTTCTACGACTATGATCAAAATATCACAAGTATGCTATATGCTCAATTTTACTCATTCTTAAGTCCAGCCTTCGTTATAAATTATCTTATTGGACATGATAACCTGTCTAGCGGTAAACCGCCAAGACACCCCTTTTTTCTTTCTAATTGTATGAAGGAGCAGATTTCATATTGCCAAACACCATGAGAAAATATAAGCACAGCTTAACAAGGCGGATTACCCGTGTCCCGCAACAAATATATGCACGATGGCATAGCAGATAAAGAGTTTTCACTAGCCTATTACAAGGCGGTTTGATGCCCATAAGAATAATTGTTTTCAAACAAGTCCTGCAGAAGGAAGAAGCTAAACTGGCTACCAGTTTATGAATAAGGCTCGGGCTGGCTTGAAGGTTGCGGATCATCTTGCGCCGGTTCACCCTCTTCTTCTCTACCCAGTTGCTGGAAGTTAGTGGTTGACCAATAGATCCCACTTAAGGCATTGAATACAGCTTCATCACTTATAAGTGAGGAGGGATCAACGTCAGGAGCATAAGTATGCTTACGGACTGGCGGAATAAGATTCAGAGCGTTGCAACTTGGCGGATTAACTTTCTTGTTGTTGGCATCATAAATCGACTGATAATGTGACAGATCAGTTTCTTTAGCCAATGGACGTATTTCCCTTGTCAAAGCTCTCAGGTCATCATTATCAAAATCTGACCCGTCCTCTTTTATGCTCGGAAAGCTGTTTCCAATATGGGCCAGGTCAACATCAGATATCCAGGCTTTGGCCTGAGTTAATGCGGTAAGAGCACCCGCCCTGGCAGCTGATTTCTTCAGTTCCTCAATCCAAGCAGGCATCACAGCTAGCCTTGCCAACATATCGTTGATCAAGGTTGGGGCGGTTTGTTATGGGAGGTTGTGCAAATGACCCGTTGTACGTCGGTATATAGCTGTTCTATAAATGTATAGGCAGCTTTCAGGCTTTGACACATGTCCGAACCAAGATGAGCAACATGACCCCTGGGTTGACAAAAACATTGGTAAACCGGCAGTCTATTAGATAATACATGCTTATGGTTTGTGAAGATGATTATTTACCAAAGGCGGCAGTAGTCATGGAATTTATTTGCTGTATCAAGCTAGTTACCTCCTCTGCTATTGGATTAAGGGCCGCTTTAGCGTCCTCAACCCTCTTTAGCAGAGTGGTTTTCTCTGTATCCCAGCGTGCCCACTCACTCTTAAAGCTCTCCTTCAATTTTTCCATAGCTGCTAAAGCATTGGTCAGCTCTTCTTTGGCCTTGGAAGTCTCGGCTAGTTGAGTTTTGATATTTTCTTTAAGGTCAGTGACTTGGGTTTCTTTTTTGCTAAGCTCAGCCTACAAGAGATATGCAAATTGTGAGTTGGCAGTATATATTTGAAGTCCCAAGCACATGACAAGTCATACACTTGGCACTTGAGGGCTAATGTCTATTGCTTATTCTCCAAAATTATTACAAAGTCCCAAGCACATGACAAGTCATATACTTGGCACTTGGGGACTAATGCATATTTGCTCAAGTTAAAGACTATGGATTTTTCTTCCATCAATCAGTTTGGTGGTTCATCGGTTTACAAGAATGTTCAATGAATTTTGAGACTTATAGTATAAGGGCCTGGTTCCTCTTGAAAGATAAACCGGCCCTTGGAGGCTACACAGGCAAAGTTGAAGTATTCTCTCAAAGTCCCGGTTCATATATCAGCATTATAAACCGGCCCTTGGGGGCTATTGGAGTTGGTATCCTAAACCAGTCAAAAGGGAAGAGTAAGTATGCAGAGGTCGGCAGTGTTTACCTCGTATCGCTCCTTCATCATGTTCAGTAAACCGGCTTCATAATCACGACTAGTGAAGAGTCAGTTTAAAAACCCAGAATGAATATCTTGGGCGCTGAGATGGGCATAACTTTCCAGATCCACCTTCCACTTGCCCTTATCTATAGCAGAAAATCCTTCCTTGGCACCATGTCTTGACAGAGCAGTGGGGTTGCCTGGGGCTGTATAGCTGACACCAGTAACGACAACATCGTCCGTTTTATCATCAGCAACTCTGGTTGGGCTTGGTGGTTTATCATCATGAGCCATCCGATCAATTTCCATTTTCTCAACAAAGGTTTCAAGATCTTGTGTGGCGGATCATCAAGGACAGCATCAGTATTTGGTTCAGGCGGCTCTGGTGTTTTTTCTGGATCAACTGTCGTGTCGTCATTAGCCGGTTTATTCAACTTGGACTTTTTGCTGGGTCTAGCCTTGGCTCTGAAAGGGACGAACATAAAGGTTAGTAAGCAAACATAAGGTGTAAAGGGTCAGTTTAATATACTCACACAGGAACAGTTTTGAGAGGTGGAAGTTGTGTCCTCGTGGACTCGACAGAAGATGAATGATAGGTTCCCTGATAGTTCGAATCAGGTGGATTAAGAGGTTGTCGGAAATAACCCGCCTTGGGATAAGATGTGTCAGAAATAGGAGAGACCTCTGGCGGCGTTTACGAACCGGTGTGTTCAGTATACCGGACAAAGTGACCACATGACCGCTATGCCGGGTTGTGCGGCGAGCTTCATGTTGCTGTTTCTTCAAAATAAAGTTCGGATCCAAGTGAGCTAGGGGGTGAGAAAATTTTACTTTCCAGGTTGCTTGTCGGGTCCTCTGCATGGGCAGAGAGTCTGAACCAGATGAGAGAGTAATTACCTCAACATCACTCGCATGGCTGGGTTCCGCGTCATCCTGATAACAGTCATTGTCAATGAGGTGCGTGAATAAACAGCCAAGTGAATCAACTTCTACCTCTGACTCCGGATCATCATTGTTAATGATTAAATCAGAAGAGTCAGTCGTCTTCTTCTTGGCAGATTTCTTCGTGACCTTGGTCTTGGTGCGTGGTGTTTTAGCCGGTTTATCTTGGGGTTTCCTCTTCCAGAATGGATCGTCGCCCTATTAAAAAACGCAAAAGGTCATACGGGAGTATTAAAAACATGGATTAAGAAAGGAGTTAAGTCATTCTTATAGCTGGCGGTTTATTCGTAACGTAGAAAGGATTAAGCCCCGTTTTACTGCAGTCAGCTACCGGTTCATCCAGCATCTTCTTGACAGATTCAGTAATTTCAGCATCAGTTAGCTAAATATCAATGTGCCGTTGAGGGTCCTTTACGTCCCCTGTGTACTCCCACATTAAACCGGGGCGACAGCTTAAGGGTAAAATGCTCCAAGAAACCCAGCAATGAACAAAATCAATGCTTGTCTTTGCCACAAAGGCTCTGAGCTTTGAAAGCTGTGGGGCATATTTGGCTCATTCCTTTGTAGTGAGTCTTTGAGGGAGTGGGTGTGTACTGGTGAGCCGATGAGCACGGTAACCCGGTAGAGGATTTTCATCAACAGGAGAGGTGTCTTTGCAATAGAACCAAGTCTGATTCCAATCCTTGGGGTGGCTGTGATGCTTGGCGTGACGGAAGCTGACATCTTTTCTTTTTTGAATTGACACCCCGCCAAGTTTAGTATTGGGCCCATCAGTAAACGCAGTACAACGGTTTAATTAGAAGAAGTCTCTAAACAACTCGACTGTGGGCTCTTCTTGCAAGTAAGCTTCGCAAAAAACTTGAAAGTTGCAAATATTGGACACAGAGTTAGGTCCGATATCTTGAGGGTAGATTTGGAAATAATGAAGTACATCACGGAATTTTTTTGATCCAGGAGGTTTAAACCCGCGGCTCAGATGATCAACATCCTTGGGCTTAGGAGGATTTTCTGGACCGGGGGCCCTCCAATGGATCTCATTCTTTTTTGATAACGCGCTAGTTGCAACACATCTATTCAGTTCTTCTTCTGTAATCCGGGATGGAACCTAGTTGCAAGCATAAAACGACTTGGCCATTTTTTCGGCAACCCGAATGAAGATTTGTGCCGGTTTAAGATTTACGATTAATCCGTCAAAGGTTAAAGGGCAGAAATTGTTCAAGCATGCAAGTATGGTAAACCGGAGATTGAGGTTATAAATTTACAGAAATGAGCAAGTGGCGGTTTAGAGGGGGCTAATGGCATATGGCAGGTTATTTTCTAAAAGATAACTAACGCTAGTCTATTAAGGCGATATCACAGATTACATCCACTGGGCATCAAAGATCGCCACCAATGCAAATATAGGGAACACCCTACACTATACAAAAATGTCTTGTTGTTTTCTTCAGCCGGTGGCTGCACGTTAAGAACAAATTTTGTATCGCAACAAAACAAATTTCAACTATAAAACAAAAGGAAGGTTGGCATAAAAGTTAACAGTCTGGCAGATAAATGTACCACCAGAAGTTCAGAAGCTCAGTTCATTTGACCTGACTGTGACATTTTCATGATGTATTGTCCGATGGAGCACCATAACCTTTGCCTTCATTTCTCTTAGGCTCTTAAACAACATAGCAAATGTCTGATAGTCTGGTTTCAAAACCATGCATATGTTGACGACATCGAACAATGTCTGTCCTTGTTTCACAAAGGGTCTCTGTTAGTGAATGGACTTGTGTCTGGAGTACAGATATAACATTGTTTTGAGCTTCCATATCTTGATCGTGAGGCAGTTTGGACGAGATTGCCTTAACAACCAATGCAGTATTATGCAGGAACGTGCTTTTGGCATTGTTAGTGGACAGGTACTGTGTAACATCCCAAATTCTCAATTTGGAATGTTATACATAGATCATCCATGCATATCATATTTTTAATGCATTTCGTTTCACGATCCTCGAAATCCTAAGCAACTCAAGGACCCTCGGAGAGAGTTGGCGATTTCATTGCTTTTCATATTTGAATTTTATCAAATATTGAAACGAGGATTTTGATTTTAATTATTTTTCTCTCTTAAAATATATCATATTAAAATATATGAGAGGAGATAATATGACTTCTCCAAAATAATTGAAATATTGGAGGAAAATATTAAAATCAAATATTTGATTTTATTCGGATTTTATTGCTATTTTATTTGCATTAGAAAAATAGCACGTTTTTCAAAATTGCATTTTAGGGTCAAAAAATGTTCATCTCGTTCTAAATATTTTATTTAGACGGTGAAAATCTGTTTTCGTATTTTTAGATTTGTATTTTATTTTCTATGATTTATTTAAGTTCCGGCGAAATTATATATGAAAAAAAACTCTTAGCGCCCGACTGGGCCGAAGCCCAGCCGAGCCGGCCAGCTAGCCCCGCGCCGCCGTCTCCCTCCAGGAGACTGGGAGGCCGCCGCCGCGACCCCGAGTCTGGTTGGGACTCCTCCTGCCCGCACTGCCTTGCCCCTCCCACAAGCAGCCCCCCTCCTTTAAATACCCCTCCCCGGATCCTCCACCACCACCACCTGAGCCACCAACCCCGCCGCCTGCCTCGCCTCGCCCCGCAGCGCCGCC
>NC_057797.1:244253744-244261961 GCF_018294505.1 Triticum aestivum | reverse complement strand
CCGCGCGGCCCCGCGCACCCCGCCGCCGCAGCCCCACCTCGCCGGAGCCGCCCCGCCTCACCGGAGGTATAAGCCGCCGTCGCCTCCTTTCGGTTTTTTAAAAAAATTAATCCGATTTTTTTAGAAACCCTAATTTCGTTTTTATAGATCGGTTTGTCGGTTTTTTTAGTTTAGTTACTTTGCGGATGTTCGTCCGTACGCTCGTTTTAACGAACGGCTTCCGCTCGTTAGTTACAGACAACGAACATTCGTTCATTAGCCTGTTCGTCAGTTTTCTTTTTCTCGGATTTTATGCGATTATTTCCAATCGTGATTTCTGATCCGATTTTCGTTTCAGTTTATCTTTTCGCTTGTTTATCGGAATCAGGCGATTCAAGCGCCTAGATCTTTGTCTCGAAACCCTCTTTCCGTTTAATCAACTTGAACAAGATTTTGGTACTGTAAAATTTGACTTTAGTTCAGATTATTAAACGGATCTTGTTTCTTTCGCAGTTTGAGTTTCGTTGCTCCGTTTGATTTGATCCTTTTTGCAAACCGGAGTTCTTAAGTTGAACTTTCTGGTCAATTCTTCTTATTTGAGTTTTTGCCGTGCATCTTTGCTTGATTGCTTATGTATTCTATTGTTTGTTTGCGATAGAATTCCTGAAGTGTGAAGCGTGCTACTACGAGTCCCTAGGTTTTGCGGATCATCAACAAGGCAAGTAACACATTGATCATACTCCTTTCATACCCAGTTTTTATGCATTAGTTCCAATCCTCAAACATTTCATGATTAGGATGTGATTAACATGTGGGTTGGGAAGTAGTTGATGAGGTAGAACCTATTGCCCTGTTATATTCAAACCCTTGGGAGTTACTTCTATGTATTTGCTTATATTGCTATGTTGTCCTCGTGGACATGGTTTGGGTGAGTGAATCTGTTACAGATGTGAGATTGTTAATTAATGGTTCAACTTAAGGTGGCAACTTTAATACACATCTGGGTGGATTGCTTGTCGGACACTTGGAGAATCCAGTGTTGTCCTAGGATATCCGGGAGTACCCGTGTGATCATCCTAAGGTCCGCCACCCAGGCTCAAAGGGAACTGAGATATTTTCATGATAGAAACTTCCATGTGCAGCCACAAGATATTATGGGATCTAGCATAATTGAGTAAGTTGCATGAGCTCTTGAAGAGGTGGATCAGCAGGTAGAGGGATGTAGGTTTGGTATGGTCTGCCCGGAGTAAAGAGTTAATGTTTCTGAAAGACTGTGTCTCGGTCATCCGTTTCTCAAACACCTTGTAGTGCGAGAAATCCAATGGAGGTGATCAAGTCTTGTGGGGAAAAGTGCGCAAACCTCTGCAGAGTGTACAATCTAATCATGGTTAGCCGTGTCCCCGGTTATGGACGAATCTTGAGTATCTAGTACTTGGAGTATCCTAAGTATATCATCACTCTTAATTAATATTGTTGGGTTGATAATTACTTTAATTGGGATTGAGTTGGAGGAACCTTCTCAATGATGTTTCAACTACCATGATAGTTAAATAAAATTTATTCCTTTGTTGTAGGAAAAAATTGGCTTTTCGCAAAAACTATAACCATAGAGCTTTCCACCAGCCAAATAAGCATGTAGTGATAGCATTATTTTGTTCTTGCTCTACTGTGTTATATTGCCAGCATATTCCATGTGCCGACCTGTTTCATATTCCATGTGCCGACCTGTTTTCGGGCTGCAACGTATTATGTTGCAGACTTTTCAGACGAGGAGTAAGGTTTGTTAGGTCGTTACCATGCAGCTCAGCTATGCCGTTGGAGTTGATGCACTCACTTTATCATCCAAGCCTTCCGATGTTATCGTATTATTTGGCCTTAAGCCATATTTATTGTAATAAGTTCTCTTTTGAGACATTCGATGTAATAAGTGTGTGATTGCTACTCTGTTATAAATCGTTCGAGTACTGTGTGTGTCAGCATTACCGATCCAGGGATGACACTGAAGCACAGAGACTTGACCGTTTGAGGTCGGGTCGCTACAAGATGGTATCAGAGCACACGCTGAGTGTAGGACACGACCACTAAACTAAAGCCATAGGTCACTCTTCTCTACTCATTTCTGACTCCTCTCCTATTTTCTACTCTTTAGGATGGCGGAATTGAAGAACATGTTTGCACAACCGGATGAAGACACACCCTTTGGACGCCACTTGAAGGAAGTCACTAGATACTTGAACATTGGAATACCAAGCTTCACCGGGACGTACAACGCCACCTTACCAGAAGAGGAGCGCTGGATGATTCCACTTCAAGTTCCAGGAAGGACGTTCTCGCCAAGCACTAAGCCTACAGAATTTTCTTTTGAAGCACCCACCTGGAGTCTAGGCAAGAGCATGGCATCCCACATTACCATGGCACACATTGGAGAAGTCTACAACAAGTATCTTAAGGACACTATCTATCAGATATGTGGGCGCCGAGATGAGAAATGGGAGATGATCAGCACCAAGAAGGACAGGTCCATTGCAGCTTTCATCCAGGAGTTAAATCAGCAAATTCGATGCTAGGAGAATCAGATGTGCGCAGACATGATAGATTTTAAGAAGGCGAAGACAAGGATCATAAAGCTAGAAGAAGAACTTAAGTCTACACGCAATGGATATGAGGAGGAAATTGCAACACTATTGGAGAAGAATGACGACCTGATAAAGAAGATCGGAGTATTCATGGGAGACCCCGCGCCGGGAGGAGAGGACGACGATTCCACTTGCCCGGAGAACTACATCATCATCGATGACACCGACTCCGACCCCAGTGATGATGACTTTGAAGACGAAGCTGGAGCAGACATCATGGAGTCTTCCACCGATCAAAATTTCTAGATGACCACCAAATGATAGTAGTATCTCCCCATGTATATAGTAGTAGTTGAGCACTTTTATGATAGTTCTAGACCGTTTGTATGCCCTTGCTTGATTGATTGAGTGAAATGATTGTGTTTGTCTCATGTGCATATGGGTAGTGCTCTCACTAGACCCCTTTTCTATTCTAATCTCTCCCCTCTAAACCCGTCAGATGCCTCCGAGACGTGACACCGGATTTGCTTTCCCGCCAGAGCTCACTCAGTTGATCCAGCAGCATAATGCCTTGATGCAATTGTTAGTCCAGAACCAAGGCAAGAACAACAATGACAACAACCTGCCTCCAGTTGACAACTTAGCTCGCTTTCTGAGGTTGCAACCACCAGTGTTTTCCAGTAGCACCGAGCCTATAGTTGTTGATGATTGGCTACGCCGTATTGGAAGGGAGTTGACCACCGCAGGTTGCACAAATGTTGAGAAGGTGTGCTTTGCCGCACATCAATTGGATGGACCAGCAGCCTCATGGTGGGAGAATTACACGACCACTTCCCCATAGCCAACGTCACTTGGGATCAGTTTCAGCAAGCTTTCTGCACAACCCATGTCTCAACTGGAGCTTTGAATATGAAGAAGCGTGAGTTTCGCAACTTACACCAGGGGAACCGTACTGTAGCTCAGTACGTGGATGAGTTTAGTAAGTTATCCCGCTATGCCCCGGATGATGTGGCCACGGATGCCGCGAAGCAGGAGAAGTTTATGGAAGGGCTGAATGATGAGATGAGCATGCAGTTGATGGTGGCAACATTCAACAACTACCAGGAGTTGGTAGATAATGCTCTTATGATTGAAGGGAAGCAGCAGCAAATTAAGAGCCGTAAGAGGAAGTATGGGCAAGGGAGGTATAACTCAGGAGCTCAGCAGAAGCCTCGCCTAACCCCGAACTCGGGAGGACTTGTTCATAACCATGGAGGTCATAACCACACTAGAGGAAGTTCGCATAACCACAATGGTTCTAAGAATGGGACTGGGAACGGAGCAAGCAACAATCTGAACCGCCCCAATCCAACCACACCCGCCAAGAGAGATATAAGTCACATTACTTGCTTTAAGTGCGGGAAGACTGGACACTATGCCACGGAGTGCCTTGAAGCGAAGAATGGAAATGGCAATGGGAGCGCTGGGAAGAAGCCCAATCCATTCAACAAAGGACAAGTGAACCACATTAACGTGGAGGAGGTTGAAGAGCAGCCAGACGCGGTTATAGGTAAGTTTTTGGTTAAGTCATTTACCGCCCTTGTTCTTTTTGATACTAGTGCATCACATTCATACATATCAAGGGGATTCGTGGATAAGTTTAAACTACCAACCCAAACCCTTAGGACCCCTCTGTTAGTGAGTTCACCTGGAGCAGAGTATATGGCTAGTCGATGGTGCGACCAGATACCCTTAACCATTGGTAGCCATGTTTTTCCGTCCGACCTAATAATCCCGGAGTCACAAGGATTGGATGTGATATTAGGCATGGACTGGATGTCAAAGTATGGAGGAAGCATTGACTGTGCTAGTAAGTCAATTTATCTCACCACCCCGGAGGGAAAAATGATTAAGTATGAATCTAGGCATGCACCTAGGAGGAGCCAAGTAAATACCCTCGCGGGAATTGTTCAGGAGGAAGTGCGTGTAGTGAAGGATTACCCGGATGTTTTTCTAGAGGAGTTACCAGGCATGCCACTGGATCGAGACATCGAATTTTTGTTAGAGCTATTGCCAGGTACAATGCCAATATCAAAGACACCCTATCGGATGCCCGCAAATGATCTAGAGGAGATTAAGAAACAGATCAAGGAGTTATTGGAGAAAGGCTACATTCGACGGAGTTCATCACCATGGGGAGCCCCAGTGCTTTTGGTTGAGAAGAAGGATAAATCTCTAAGAATGGTTGTTGATTATCATGCGTTGAATGAGGTGACGATCAAGAACAAATACCCACTGTCGATGATCAATGATTTGTTTGACCAACTGCAAGGAGCTAAGGTGTTTTCAAAGATCGATCTGCGATCAGGATATCACCAGTTAAAAATTCGAGAGAAGGATATACCAAAGATATAATTCACCACACGGTACGGGTTGTATGAATATACGGTCATGTCATTTGGACTGACTAACGCCCCTGCCTACTTCATGAGCATGATGAACAAAGTGTTCATAGAATATTTGGATAAGTTTGTTGTGGTGTTCATTGATGATATAATGGTATACTCGAAGAATGAGGAGGAGCACAAGGAGCATTTACGTTTAGTTCTCAAGAAACTCAGGGAACATCAGTTGTATGCCAAGTTCAGCAAATGTGAGTTTTGGTTGAAGGAAGTCGGATTCCTTGGACATGTTATATCAGGAGAAGGTATAGTGGTAGACCCCACTAAGGTTCAGTCAATCACTGAATGGTTGGCACCCACTTCAGTTAGCGAGATCCGCAGTTTTCTTGGACTCGCGAGATACTACCGAAGATTCATTGAGAATTTTTCCAAGATTGTGAAGCCAATGACGGAG
The DNA here is from genome assembly GCF_018294505.1 of Triticum aestivum. Classification (NCBI taxonomy): domain Eukaryota; kingdom Viridiplantae; phylum Streptophyta; class Magnoliopsida; order Poales; family Poaceae; genus Triticum; species Triticum aestivum. The sequence continues at coordinate 244,256,571 of NC_057797.1, read as the reverse complement.
TTACTGAAGAAGGATACTAAATTTAAATGGACGGAAGAATGTGAGGCAAGTTTTCAGGAGTTAAAGAAACGTTTGACTACAGCCCCAGTGCTGATTTTGCCGGATATACGCAAGGATTTCCAAGTGTATTGCGACGCCTCTCGCCTAGGACTTGGAAGTGTGCTTATGCAGGACAGAAGAGTTGTTTCGTATGTCTAACGACAACTAAAACCGCACGAATTGAATTATGCCACGCATGATTTGGAGTTAGCAGCCGTAGTGCATGCGTTAAAGACTTGGAGACATTACCTTATTGGAAACCTTGTGATGTGTACACGGATCATAAGAGTTTGAAGTACATTTTCACACAGAAGGAGTTGAACCTTAGGCAGAGGAGATGGTTAGAGATTATAAAGGATTATGACATGAAGCTTCACTATCATCTAGGCAAGGCCAATATCGTAGCAGACGCTTTGAGTTGGAAGAGTTATGCTAACACCCTAGTGTGCACAGGATTACCAAAGGAGTTAGCAGAGGATCTCAGGGAACTTCGATTGGAGATTGTTGCTAGAGGTTTTGTTGCAACAATGGAGGTTCAGTGTACATTGTTAGGAAAGATTCGAGAAGCTCAGAAGGATGACAAAGAGATTGCTGAGATAAAAGAGAGAATGAGCAAAGGAAAGGCCAGAGGTTTTTGTGAGGATGAGCACGACACCTTATGGTTTGAGGACCGTGTTTATGTGCCCAATAACACAGAGATCAGGAAGTTAATACTTCAGGAGGCTCATGACTCACCATACTCGATACACCCCGGAAACACCAAGATGTATTTGGGTTTGAAGGAACGTTTCTGGTGGACTGGTATGAAGAAGGATATTGCCAAGTATGTAGCTGTATGTGATGTGTGTCAAAGAGTGAAGGCAGAGCATCAAAAGCCAGCAGGATTGTTAAAACCTATGCCGATATCCGAGTGGAAGTGGGATAAACTTGGCATGGATTTTATCACCGGATTGCCCAGGACCAAATCTGGATATGATTCTATATGGGTAGTAGTTGATCGCTTGACCAAAGTAGCTCACTTTATCCCAGTGAAAACCACCTATACAAGTGCAAAGTTGGCCAAGATATATATGACCAGGATCGTATGTCTGCATGGAGTTCCGAGGACCATCGTATCAGATAGAGGAACACAGTTTACTTCAAAGTTTTGGCATCAGCTGCACCAAACTTTGGGGACAAGGTTGGAGTTCAGTACAACATTCCACCCGCAGACAGATGGACAGACCGAGAGAGTCAACCAGATTCTGGAGGACATGTTGAGGGCCTGTGCGCTAGATTATGGATCTAGTTAGGATGACAATTTGCCCTACGCAGAGTTCTCATGCAACAATAGCTACCAAGCCAGTTTGAAGATGACACCGTTTGAAGCCATGTATGGAAAAAGGTGCAGAACACCATTGATGTGGGATGAAGTTGGCGACCGACAGTTGTTTGGACCAGACTTGATCAAGGAGTCTGAAGAGAAAGTGAAGTTGATCCGAGATAGACTGAAGGTAGCTCAGTCCAGGCAGAATAGTAATGCAGATTCGAAGCGCAATGAGGTAACCTATGAAATTGGAGATAGAGCATATCTCCGAGTATCACCCTTGCGAGCAGTCAAACGTCTTGGAGTTAAGGGAAAGTTAGCGCCGAGATTTGTAGGACCGTATCGTGTTTTGGAACATATGGGAGAAGTTGCCTACAAGTTGGAGTTACATGAAGGACTGTCAGGAGTTCATGGTGTATTTCATGTTTCACAGTTGAAGATGTGTCATGCTGAGATGGCCGATATACCGTTAAGAGAGACAGTACCCTTGGAGATGATTCAGTTGGACAGTGATTTGACCTATGAGGAGAAGCCAGTCAGGATTCTTGAATTTGCCAGTCGAGTCACCCACAGCAAGGTTATCAAGTTTTGCAAAGTTCAGTGGAGCCACCATACCGAGGATGAAGCCACCTGGGAACGAGAGGATGATCTTCGCAAAGACCACCCACACCTATTTTCTAGCCAGCCCGAATCTCGAGGGCGAGATTCATCTTAAGGGGGTAGGTTTGGAACATCCCAAATTTTCAATTTGGAATGTTATACATAGATCATCCATGCATATCATATTTTACTGCATATCGTTTCGCGATCCTCGAAGTCCTAAGCAACTCAAGGACCCTCGGAGAGAGTTGGGGATTTCATTGCTTTCATATTTGAATTTTATCAAATATTGAAACGAGGATTTTGATTTTAATTATTTTTCTCTCTAAAAAAATATTTCATATTAAAATATATGAGAGGAGATAATATGACTTCTCCAAAATAATTGAAATATTGGAGGAAAAATATTAAAATCAAATATTTGATTTTATTCGGATTTTATTGCTATTTTATTTGCATTAGAAAAATTGCACGTATTTCAAAATTGCATTTTAGGGCCAAAAAATGTTCATCTCGTTCTAAATATTTTATTTAGACCGCGAAAATTTGTTTTGGTATTTTTAGATTTTTTTTTCTAGGATTTATTTAAGTTTCGGCGAAATTATATAAAAAACAAAAAAAACTCTCAGCGCCCGACTGGGCCGAAGCCCAGCCGAGCCGGCCCGCTAGCCCCGCGCCGTCGTCTCCCTCCAGGATACCGGGAGGCCGCCGCCGCCACGACCCCGAGTCCGTCCGGGACTCATCCTCCCCGCGTCACCTTGCCCCTCCCCGAAGCAGCCCCCCTCCTTTAAATACCCCACCCCGGACCCTCCACAACCACCCGAGCCGCCAACCCCGCCGCCTGCCTTGCCCCGCCCCGCAGCGCCGCCGCAGCCGCCCTTT